>NW_004567140.1:1803794-1837244 GCF_000260355.1 Condylura cristata | reverse complement strand
AAAAAAGATTTATTTATCTATGCATACCAGAACTGGGGTACACATCAGGGCTACAGTGGTCAGTTAGAGGATTCACCAGAGATAGAGTGGGGCCCCGAGCCGACCTGGGACAGACGAGGTAGAGGGTCCCAAAGAGATTTGCTGGCTGAGTTCCTCAGACGTGATTCCCTCTAGCATCTGTTCAGGAGCTTCTGTGGTTACTGGGATAGTCTTTTCTCTCTTTCTTTCTTTTTTTTTTTTAAGATTGGTTTTATTTATTTATGCACATAAGAGCTGGGGTGTAGGGGGTGATTCACCAGAGAGCGAGTGGGGAGCACAACAGGTGGAGCCACTGAAATCTACTGCTGAGGGGAGACAGGATAGGCCTGCTGCACCCTGGGGGTCACTCCCTGGCCAGGAATTGAACTCCTGCTGCAGTGGCTGCCGACAGCTTCATCGCGCCGTCTTAACCCGTGTGCCACCGGGAGGCCCCTTCTGATCACTTTTATATTCTTCTTCCTTGTTCTCCCCCATTCCCTTTTCTCTCACACCTTCCTGATGTTTATTCCCTACCCTCTTCCATCTTCTGGTGTCACCCTTCACCCTTGCTCCTTTGCTTTCTTCTTTTGTCTCTGTCCTTTCTTTCCCTCCATTTCCACTCTTCTTTTCCACATTTTCACTCTAGCCCGATAGCCCACAAGGGCCATGCCTTTGCTCAGCGGTGGTGTCAAGGCTAAAGTGGTTAAAAAACAAAACCAGAGTTATTCATTAAGTAAGCATTCGCCATCACAAAATCTCCCCGATGAAGCTTAGAGGTTCAGAGACTTAATCACCTCTGCGTCTGACCCAAACGCATTCCTGCCGTGATGCCGTTGCCAGAAAAAAAAAATGATTGATGGGTGAGGAAGTCGATATGAAGTGGAACGGGGTCTCCGTTTTACAAAGCAAACATTTTGGAAAGCTCAGCGCACGCAGGACATGCTGAACCCCACTTGGGCCCAGCCTGAGTAATTGGGCAGGAGCTCCTGAGAAAGCCATCACTCTGGAAGCACCAACCTCTGGCGCGGGGGTATGTCAGAAATTCAAGAGTGAGCTAGACAAGGAAGGCATGAAATGTGGCTTTGGGGGGCCCCAGCCACAGAGAGCAGGTGGGCCCCGAGGCAGGAGGGGGCTACCACTGCACACCCCGTGTCTGCTCACAGGAGTGGGCGTCACTTGGCTCCAGACCTTTGCATGTGTGTGACCGCCAGATCACTAATCTGTGCAGGCAGCCCTCTTACAGGAAGGGGTGCGCAGGTGTGGGCCTGTCTTTGCCAGGCTTTGTCCTTGGCTCTGTCCAGCACAGATCATTCTTGCCTTTAAGAAGGTTGTCTAGGCACGGGGGTGGGGGGTGGGGTGGGTGGGCGGGGGTGTTGGTGGGGTGAGAGGTTTGAAAAGGGAAAAAAAATATTGTAAGCTATTATTTTATTTATGCATATAAGAACTGGGGGTTAGCCAGAGGTGCTCGAGGTGAGAGGATTCACCAGAGGCAGAGTGGGGAGCAGAACAGATGGATACACTGAAATCCACTGCTGAGGGGAGCAGCGGGGAGACAGGAGAGGTCTGCTGTGCTTGTGGGTCAGTCCCTGGCCAGGGATCCAACACAGGATGTAGCAGTGACGGTGCTGAGACTTAACTCCTTGACCACCAGGGAGAGCCCCCCAGAATGATTTTAACTCAGTATTTAAAAATAAATAAATAAATTGAGGGAGCAAAATGAAGCAGTACTTAAGTTTCAGTCAAATGGATGAGACACGTACAATTGCTTCTCTGTGAGGCAGGATGAAGATCCCTAACTAGCTTAGGGGGAGCCTTTCCAGGACATGGAGTGTCAGGAGGAAAATACTAAAAACCATAAAAAGAATTACAGGTGTCAGAGATGCCTGAGAATGTTAGGATTTATAGGTGGATGTACCCAGAAAGCTGTGTGCTGTGATGGTCTCCAGACAGGTGAGGGAAGCCAGCCCCGCCTCGCCCTCCCACCAAGGTGAGAGTTTCTTCATTAAAAGTCCCTTTGAGGCTCTTGGTGGTGCAGCAGGTTAAAGCACACCACTGCGAAGCTGATCGTGGCCACTTTGGTGCGAGTTTGATCCCCAGACCTCTCCTGTTCCACCCACTGCTCCCCTCAGCAGTGGACTTCATCAGTCAGCCTGTTCTGCTCCCCACTCTGTCTCTGGTGAAGCCTCTCACCACCCCTGCACCTCTAGCCTGCATCCCAGTTCTTTATGCATAAATAAATCTTTAAAAAATAATAAAGGTCCCTTTGATATGCACAGGGACCATGGATAACTGGAGAATTTCTACTTGTTTCTCAGAGCACTGTTATAAAAGCAGCAAGTCAACCTTAAGTTAGATTCATGGCAAATGCAAAAACACCCCAGTGGAGACTTCATGATTGTGCTTAATTAACATTTTAAGTTATATATTGAATTATTTTAACTGTTGGCTTTTGCGAGGAGTTAGATAATAAGGACGAGAAGGCAACTTTCTCCATCAACACGGACTAAAACTGGCAGACTTTGTGGATAAAATGTGCGATCGTGAATAAATTACTTAAGCCCTCTAAACATTAATTTTCCATAGTACTTACCTTGGAGAGTTTTGTGGAGGCTGCGTGGGATAAAATGTGTTAAGCACTTACAACAATGCTATTTCATCATGTTTTAGTTTTCTTCTGTTGTGATAAATGATCACCAACTTGGTGACTTAAAACAACACACATTTATTATTTTATCACTCTGGAGGTTAGACGTCTGATACTGGGAAAATTTAAGAGGTTGGCAGGACTGTGTCTGTCTTTTTCTGTCAGTTGTAGGGAAGAATGCCTTCCCTTGCCTCTTGGTGGAGTTAGTATAGAGATGACAGGGCTGCTTGCTCACCGGATATGGGTCCCAGCCTCCCCTTGCCCGCCTCCCGAGCCCTGTGCCTCTCCTTCCACTCAGCTTCTTGTCTTCCCAACCCTACACCCCCCTTTCTCTTGGGCAACAGCTTTATTTTCCATAGTGTGTAGCATTATTAGCAATATTGTTGTGAGCTATTAGCTCATCAGCTTTGGTCACTTAAGTCAGAAGGTAAAAGATAATTACTGGATGATTTCCGTGGTAGGTGTAATATAAGTAACCAAAGCAAAGAAGCAAACAGATCCCTGTCTTTTCCGGCTGCTGCAGTGGCTGCCTGTTCTCCTTGGTTGGTGGCCCTGTCCTTCCTCTTCAGTCCAGCAGCATTCTATCCCCCTGGCCAGCCTTTCCTGGTCACGTCTCCCTGAAATTATAACTGGGAAAGGAGATAGGATCTTAAAGACCTAAGTGACGAGCTGCGGTCCACCTGACTATGTCAGCATATTTTCGCCATCTCAAGCATCTTCAAGCGATCGTTTGCCATTACGGCAGCGTAGTCACAGGCATTCAGAGATACGGCTGAGGTTCCTTTATTCTGCAGGCACCGCCTAGTATGTGTTCAATTCATGGATTATTATGATGAAGTCACTTTCCAGATACCGTAACAAATGAAGTCTTTTTCAGGATTACAAACTGCCTTGAAGAGTTTCCCGTTCTGTTGAGCACAAGAGAACATTCTGATTATGGGGCAGCGGTCAGAGAGGTGACATGGCCCTTAGGTCTCCCGTATGGGGAAGGCCATCAGCACATCCTGTCCCTGCTGCGTCCCCCTCCCAGAGGAAAAGACTGTCCACATCACGGGGCTGGGGAGAGTGGGGGTGTTCCTGTCCTGCCGGCACGCGACTCCCCAGTCAGCGTCCATTTCACACCCCACCTTCCTGTCTGAGCAGAAGGCATAATTGTTTGTGACTTGCTACTTTTCTACAAGACCATATAAAATGTCCCACTTATGATGGATGCCTTGGACTAGGGTTTCATAAAACTATTTAGTGTATTAGAGTCTATTAACCAGCTTGAAATCATGACCCCCGTTTAACAGCTATAGACTGTGGCAGCATTTAATCCATACTGGTTGATTTGTCTAACATTTATGATCTGAACCAGATCCCTTAATGCCTAAATTCATAGCTGTTGGCTTGAAATATGAGAGCTGGAAAGCACATTGGCAGAGCCCTGTGATATTGGGGTGGGGGGGTTGGGGGTAGGCAGAGCTTCTGTGCTAACAAGTTTCCCACAGAAACGATCAATTTACATGTACAAGTCCAGAGCAGATGGGAAGCTTGGTCATGGCAGCTCTCTAGAAGACTCTGGTTGCCAATGTCCATGACCTCTTCCTCTTCCTAACAGAGTCTAGGTTTTCTTCAGTCCTCTCTGCATCCCCCATGTGATTCAAGAGAAGCTGACTTAGTCAAGGGTTAGCTCAATAGCCCAGGCTTCAGCCAGGAACACTGGAATTTCTCCCAATGACTTTTTTATTCAGGGATAAGCTGGTGATCTAGACTGACCTAATCAGAATGAAGACGAGGGCTAAGTTTCTATCATTAAGGGAGAGGTTTCCACTCTCCCCTGCAGACTTTAAACCGCCTCAGTGCTCATGTTAGTTACATCATGTCCATTCCAGGACCCACCTGGCAAAAAAGTGGGTCCGCCGATACTGTGGAGGGTCTGGCATAATAACCCATTTGCGGGCTCAGGTATTAGACTACCACGGGAAACTGGAAGTAACCACAGGCCTGCTAGGTCACATAAGGGCGCTATTGCTCATGACTCAGCAGTCAGCCTGGGTTCAGCGTTCTTGCATCTGGCTTCCTAGCGAAATTCCCAAAGGGTAATGCAGACAGGTCCAGGTAATACACATGCACCAGCAAGCCTGAGTCTAGGAAGCTGACATCTTTTATGATGGACACTTAGCACACCTGCCCTCTGCTCTAGGGGGAGACACATGCCTGCCTCCCAATTTATACATGTAGTCTAGAGCAAAGTGAGCCCGGACGTCAGCTTACTGAAATGCCAGGAAGGGACTCTTGACTGAAAGTTGGCCTGATACAGAGGGTAGCACAAAGTAAGTGGCCAAAGCCTCGAGCTGGAGCCCAATTGTAGTTTGCTTTCCTTCTTGCTTGTTATTAAATGAGATAGTGAATTTCCTTTTCATTTAAGGGACTTTGAAAAAAATATTTCTTGGTTGAAGCATAATAACTGATCAAATAACCAAGGATCTGAATTCTGCATGGAAATCTAGGATTCTTAATTCTTTAAAGAGAACTCATCCTGACCAATAAGTAGGACATTTTATTAAGTTGCATTTCTCTTTCAGAGGGAAGATTATCTTTGTTCTCACTACTTGAATTATCTGATACCTCAATTAATAATGAGGTGATTACCCCCAAAGGGTGATTTTTCTCAGCCCCCACTGGAGTTCTCAACTTACAGACCCATGACCCAGTTTCTTCAAGTGAGTACAGAGGGCAAGGTGCTGGAGCCCCTTCAATAGCCGCAGATATTGGGGTGCTCACCCTTCTTGGCTGCTTCTCTATCACAGGGCTCTGCATGCTGCTTGGAAGAATATTCCTCACTACTTAAGCACAAGGAAGTGTGTTTAAGAATATTAGATGCAGGGCCCTTCCTGGTGGCGCAACGGGTTAAAGAGCAGCACTGTGAGGCTGTCTGCAGTCGCTGCAGCACGAGTTCGATCCCCGGCCAGAGAGAGGGACCCACAGGGCGCAGCAGCCCTCTCCTGTCTCCTGGCTGCTCCTCTCAGCAGCATGTTCCAGTCGGCCTGTTCTGCTCTCTACTCTGTCTCTAGTGAGCCCTCTGGCCCCCCACCCCTCTGGCCTGAACCCCAGCTCTTGTGTGCATAAACAGATAAATCTCTAAAAATAATAATAATAAATATTAGATATCTCTGAAACAGCCCCCTGGGGACTTTAGCACAGCAAGACACACCTCCTGGTGCCCCCCGAGGGAGCTTGTCTCCCTTGGATGTGCCCTCTGGCCACCGAGCAAGTGACGGTGGTCACAAGGCCACATGGTCCACGGGTCTCTCAGACCTGGACTCACCGTCACCAAGAGGCTAACAGGCTGGGAAGAAAAGGCCTGTGGACTCATGGCTGACGTGTGCTCTGACTGCACCCTGCCACCTACAAAGCTTCATAAATTATCGTTTTTAATGTCCTGTCATGACCCTAGATAGCACAATCAGGTGTGTGCATGTGTGTGCATTTGTGTGAGCGTGTATGCTCCTGGCACACATTTGTTAGTTGAAAGCAATACAAATATGTTATCATGATAAAACCTATTTCAAATTCATACAATTCTAAATGCAGTTGAAGCCTCAAAAATAGGAAGGGTCTGGGCCCTCTGTCGCAGAAGGCTGCCTTGTAACGAGTATGTAAAAGCACTTGTAAACTGTAAAAACTCCTACATGTGGTACCTATTATTTAGCTCATCTGTTATTCAGGCTGCGGAGGGCATGGGGGTGAGCCCTCCCGGAGGGGCCAGCCTGCACCCCCCACCCAGAGCAGGGCCAGCGCATTGTGTGAGCAGCCCTCCCTTGGTCCTGACTCCAGAGGTCAGCTTCAGGGGTCACCCTGCTCTTGCACCCCACAGACAGTGCTTCACTGGAGCCCGAAGATCCATGCTCTTCTCTGAGGGCCCTTCATTGAGAGGCATCCTCTGGGCTCACAGTCTATGCAAAATACCAAGGTGAATGGGGTACCACTCTCTTTCCCTCTGCTTTTCATACCCGTAATATGCTGCCTTCTCCAAATGGCATTAATAGTGCCGCAACGGAGGGAGGGGAAGGGTGGAGTGTCCCCACAGTAAATGAGATGCACTTGCATAAAAGCTCTGTGGAAAGGCTTTTCTTCCTACACGCTGCTCATGGGGTAATTTTTTTAAATCAGTTTTTAAGAATCGACGTGGCTAAGTCAGGCTGCTCTGACTTCCGCGCGACGATGTCGGCGCTATTAGAACTCAGATGCAGCTCAAAGAACCTGTCTCTGCTTTTCTCCTCAGACATAAAACCCCCTTCTCTCTGCCAAGCCTCCCCAGATAGGACCCTTTACTCTGCTTTACAGAAACTTCTAAAATAGTAGGTGTTCGGCAAATATCTGTGGGCTATGGCTCTGGCCTCTTTTGGGGATGCCTGCCCTGGAGGGGTGGGAAGACTTCATTTAGAAGAAATGCTCTATTTGTGAAGCTCCTTTGTCATGGAACAAAGGAGGGGTAGGAGGGGCCGCCAGGGCTCCTCACAAATGAAGTAGCAGCCAAGGTTTAGCAAGATAGTTTCAATTAGGTTTAGAAAGGGGGGAAAGTCTCTAAAAGGATCATTGTATAGGATTTGATGTTAATGAGCCTCCCACCACCACCCCCTAGAGTGTGGGTGTAGGGAGGGTCTGGTCTGGGAGGAAAGTGATAAGGAACTGAAATTAAAAGGTCAGGCAATTAGCATGATTTTGACCCAAAGGCAGGTTGGGAAGAACAATGGGTTAAACACCTCCTCCAGCCCTGGGTCTGCTTTCACCTGGCTGTGTGAGCTCCAGACTTACCTGCTCTGAACTAGATCTTCTCCTCTGGATCATAATGTTCCTCTCTGGGAGTATTAGAAGAAAGTAAAATAAATGCATGTGACTTGGTGGATGTTTGCGCCGTTACACGTGTTCACCTTCATTGGTTTCAGAGGCAGGAGACTCCGGATTTGGGGGTGGGGCCTTCTATCCCGTGCCCAGGATGCACCTGTCACACAGGTGCCTGAGAGAGCTGAGGCCGCTCAGCCAGCACCTCCAAAGGCTTGTGAAACTATTCCCGTTGCCTCTAGATCCCCAAGGGTCACAGGACAAAGCTTCTGCCTCCTACCCGGGAGGGGAATGTTTGCGGTTGGGCTCTTACTCTAAGGCGGAGTCTGATTTGTAGGTACAAAAAGGAGCTCAGCAAACGCTGCCTTTGAAACCGCAACTCTTTGTGCATTTGATGCCAACTAGAAGTTGTCATTGTCTTGTTGAAACGAGTGGAGCTGCAAGGAGAGGCCTGCAGCGGGAGTCGCACGGGGCTCTGGAACAGTGACCGCGCACTGGAAAGGGGCAGCAGGTGGCTGCCCATGCTGTGACTCTGGCACCTGGCCCACACGCCAAGGCGAGGTCAAAGGCCTCAGATCGGCACTTCTTCCTCATTGGATTCTAGTTTAAGATTGGGGAGGAAGTCCTTGAGTCCAGTTACATTTAAAGAGACCAGGACTTACCTGACAGTAGTTATAAGACTGTTACTGGAATAATGGTGCTTACAGAATCAGAGACAAACATATAAGAACGCATTAGTAATGAGAGTAGAACATTGCCACAATGTTGTTATTATTAATAAAACTTTTTACAGCTTGTAAAACTCCTTGACATATTATTTCATTTCATTCATAGCATTTCTCTGAAAATTGAGGGGTTAATGTTACCGGAAGTGAAGTTGAGACTCAGAGATGATGGGGTTTGCTCAGATCACAGAGCACATGGTGGAGCAAAGAATTCAGAACTCAGAATTTCGAAGGTCTTGAGGGTCATTGTTAAAACCTTTCCCCCATATCATAGATGAGAATGGCACAGAACAAGGCCTAAAATATGTAGGTGCCTCATGGAAACATTTTCAGGTATTTTAATTTCAGAAATCATTTATATGGTGCCAGGGAGTTTTTAAAAAATTACTAATAGAGGTAAAAATTCAAGAAAGCTTTCTCAGAGCCAGTATTACGAGTAATTTAAACCTGCTAGGAAATCGGTTATGATATGGAATGTGAATATTCAAATGCCATAAACTTCATGAGTGGCCCTAAATATGTAACTAGAGTTTTTACTAAGTTTATAAAAAATAATATTGGATACAGCATCTTTTGTAAATCCTTGTGGTTCATGTGTCAATTACCTGGCTACTTAGTAACCATGTAATCCAGTAACCAAGGAGTCAAGCCATAGATTAAATAGTCCCCAACCAGGCAATAAAAAAGCCCCTGAGTACAAATTTGCAGAATTATGGTTTATTGTGTTAATAATCCCCCCCACCCCCGTCTGTGGCTATTCCTGGCTCAGCCATGGTTGCTGCTATTTCGTTATAGTACCTGCTTTTAAAGGAGGAAATTAAACCACAGAATACACTCTAGTTTAAACCAGAGGGAATCAAAGAGGCTGAGTACACGAGAGCTGTGCTTTGGGATTCTGGGCAAGTCCGGACTCGGGGTATAAAATAGGGTGAGAGCAGGTGACGGGATCCTCGCCTACTCAGGCTTAGAACCTGATTCGCCAGCGGGTGCTTGGCGAGGTCCCTCTCTGACGGACAGTGAGAGACATCTGTCAGTTACGGTCACAGGCTAGAGACATTTGCCCTGCCGTCCTGTGTGCTGGGCCAGAGCGAAGCAATTCTAAGTCAGACAGACCCAGTCTGTGCTCTCAAGAAGCTCACTGTGCGGAGAGGAGACACACAGTAACAGATCATCCCTTGAACAAAGATAAGTGCACTGTGGTAAAACTAGAGGCTGCTGCAGATTATCTAGCTCTGAGATATACTCTAAGGCAGACTGGGAGGTGCAGTCACAGGAGAGCTCCCCAACAAACTACCGGGCATTGAAATGGAAGTGAAAAATCGATAGAGGAGAAAGAATTGACACTAGGAAAATGAAAGGGACATTGGGGAAAGGGAAAACTAAGAAATGACATTTCACAAGTGGAAGCTCATGTGCAGAGGTCCTGGGGCAAGAGAAAGCATGAAGTTTCCAAGCAGTTGAATGGACACTGGTGTGGCCAAGCCATCAGGCTGGCAGGAAGCCTTGGGGACCGCCAAGCTTCAAGCCACTGTGTGTGTTGTGGGAAACAGAGAGGTTGGGAAAGCCAAGCTGTTTATTGTGGAAAGGCTGATTTCCCACGTTGACGCTGACTCATGTTTGGTTCGATTTTACCGTTCAAAGCACACTGATCCCGATTGTGATCTGTCTCTTCAATTCCACTCTGCACACAGCTTCGGCGTTCCTGAAATCGCTCACAGAATTAACAGTGAATGGTTTCTGGGTGGAGTAACCAAAGTATCAACATTCCTATAGAAACAAGAATTAAATCAATTCCAGATATGTGGTTGGCTGGAAAGATAACCTCTGAGCAAAACCAGACTTCCCTTCCTGTCAGGATTTGCACTTACCTGGCGAGGCTTCCACGGGGCCCAGACCTTGGGCTCTGTCCCCTGTGGGCGGTGACGCGGCTCCTCACCGCCGGGCCCACTGTGTAAATTGCTGCCCGTGGGTTTGGCAACACGATTCTGCAGCAGACTTAGTGGATTCAGAGAAAGTGACGCTACAGTATTCGTCTTCAAAGTGCTCACTCCCCAGTTTCAGACACAGACCGACGCCCAGAACTAGCTAGAATGACGAGGAGGCTGATGGGTGCTGAGCTCCCCCTAGCCGCTGTCAGGGAACCTCGGAGACCAGATAGCTTCCTTCTATTTTTCAGCTAACTGTCGTGGTTGGATTATGCTTTTTTGATAACTTATTTCCGCAACAGTTTAAGTGGCTTAGTGATTCCAGTAGCACAGATGAAATACTTCGGCGCAGCCCATCATTTGTATGACATCGCCCAATCTGCTTGCAAGACGGTGTGGGGTTCTGCCAGCTCCTGTGTCGCCAGGCCGAGCCCTTCATGGATGGGACCCAGCTGTGCACACAGTCCCGGAGACAGTCTTGGGGGCCAGAGAGACCTGCTGGCCCGGCTCATGGGGTTATTGCAGAGGTTCGGACAGTGACCCCCACACCAGTCAGACGAGTGATAACAGAGCTGCAGGCTGAGAGAGAGAGGACTCAGGCGGACAACTCTGAGGGACAGTGCGCTTGAACTAGGGCTTGGAGGAATCGTAGGAGAGAGCGACGAGGGAGTCCCTGACGGCAGAGATAAAATGAACAAAATGTAGTGGCCACGGATGAGGTAGCGGGCGAGGGACAGGATGTGCTGGGGCGTGGGCAGCGGTGTGGGAGCAGTAGCCTCACTCTCCTCACCTGCCAACCCCGCAGCTTCTCCTAGAGGCTGGAGTGCGGACACTCCCACAACACACGCACATGCACACACACATACACCAGATACACACACGCTCCCACACACACCCTACACACCACACACACACCATGCACCCTACACATCGACACATACACCACACCATGCAACCCACCTACATCCCCAGACACCACTCACATCCATGGCCACACACTGCATACCACATGTCCCTCACACATACCACATCCCACACACATCCCACACACACACCATACACTCCTCACACACATGCACACACACACCCACACTACACAACTAACACACACCCCACACACACCCCCCATACACACCACACTCCTCACACACTTTTCATCTCAGCAGAGCTGTGCAGTGTAGTGTAAGAACCAAGAAACCTGGTTCTGGTTTCACTGCTCATTAGGAGCTGGGTGAGTTTCAGAAAGTCATTTCCCTCTCTGAGCTGAGAAATTGGGTGTAAGCACAAGATCTCTTCCAGCTTAAAAGCATTCTGACTCTTGAGGGGAGTGGAGATGGCCACGAAACACGTTTGCCTTCCGGTGAAGTGGGGTTGAGGAAGACTGAGCCCCTAGGGGCCCAGCTGATAAAATTACAAGAAGCCAGAGTATAGGGAAGACTCGTACTTGTGTATACTGATAACTAGGGAGAAATTCGAGCTAGAGAGAACTTCCAGAGCAGAGGAGAAAGCACACCAGTTTTCTGAGGTGCTGGAAATACAGCTGAAGAGGTCTTCAAGCATACTGATTTCTGAGCCTCTCCCCGACGTTCAGAAATATTCTCAGGTGCTTCAACTTTTATGGGCCTTAGTTTCCTCACCTACACAGTGGGAAGATGACCACCTCCACTCTACTCAACTTAGAAATATTAGGTATCTACCGAGAAGCCAAGGTTGGGCATAAAGCCGGCGTTGAAGAGAAATGACTTACCTTATGCATATTATTGAGTACCATGGAGTCTGAGCCACAGCACCTGCAGTCTCCTGGGAATGAAAGACAAGCGGGCAGGCGGGCAGGCGGGCAGGCAGCGGTGGAGAGAGAGTTGTACTGGGATGGGAAAGCGTCCAAGAGGGAATCGAGTAATTATTAGAAATAGAGGGGAGACCTGCCCTTTGTGGGTCTGGGAAGATTCTGCGGGTGTCCCTGGGTTATCGGCACGTGACATGCTTGGGATGCAGAATGTCCCACTGAGAGGAATTCACCCTTCAAAGAAAAAAAATCACAGGTTCCTTGAGTCCAGTGCCCCTGAGAGTCTCACAGACAGAGCTCAATACACAACAGCATCCGAGGATGTCATGACTTCCTTGTTTTGAGCAGTTCGTTTCACTTTGACAACAGCTTTATAACCATGCGCCTTCAGCACCTTCGCTTACCTCTGGGGTTAGGAATAAGGTTTCTTGTGTTTGTCCTGGTGGCACAGAACCAAACAGAAGTTTGTGTGAATTGACAGCCGCGAACGCACATGGGTTGTTCTCCTGCCACAGTCTTGGGGGGCAGGGGGTCTCTGGCTTCCATGGTGCTGCACTCCGTTTAACAGGAGGACATAAAAATTCAAATCCTGGCCTCATAAATGTGAGTAAACAGTTTAATGACTTGCTTTAACTAGAAAGTAATCAAATATAAATGCAGGTATGCTATTCATTTGCATATTTTTCCATGTGGGTGAATAAAAATAAAAATTCCCCAGGCTTCATGTTGGCGACATGAACTGGTAATTGAGATGTTTGTTCTAGAATGTAAGGCCATGGTGATTTTCCATGCTGTGCTCACTGACACCCAGGCTCGGCCAGGGTGTGTGGGTGGGGTGTGGTGGGGGTGGGCTCCTCAGAGATGTTTCTGTCACAGAACCCACCTTCTCTGGGCCCCACAGAAGCAGCATAATTCTGTCTGTCTAAGCCTGGACGCTCATCTGTTCTGTAACCTAATGTCAAAAGCATAAACTATTCAGAGTCAAGGAACTTATAAAACAATCTTGTCAGTACAGTGTCTGACATCCAGTGGGAGCGAAATAATCATCACTTCCTCTTCCCTCGTGAGGGTGTATCTCTTTACACCAGCTTTCTCTAGAAACACAAATTGGCCGGATTCACCTTGATCGTGATCTGAGTTCACTCACACACATAGAGATAAGAACTTGCATGTCCGTGTGGACATGCCCATAGTGACCTAAAATCAGCACAGCAACCTCATATCTAAGCCTAAGACCATCCATTTTAATATCTTAGGACATCCGTCCTGGGAGATGAAAATTTAAGTTCACCAAAATAAGGACTCAAGTTTTCCAAGCATAAATTGCAGGCTGATCCGAGTAGGGCCCAACGCTTCCTGGACTGAGGTCTTCGGTGCGCAGATGACCTTTCCTGAGGCCTGTCCTCTCAGCCACAGGAGCGGCCGCTTGGTTGAGAAGGCTTCTTGGTTGAGAAGATGCGTTTCTGCTGTTTACCTGGACGACAGGCAGTCCTCCGCTCGCGGGGCTCTACTCGGACGGGAGTCACATCCAATACGCTGACCTGTGCCTTCCAGTTGGGGTTCTACCTGCGGTTGGCTCCCTGCCCTGCTAGCTCTTCCCGGATGACGCCACTGTGTCCAGAAACAGTCTTGTGAGTGAGTGTGTATCTCCTTGGACACTGGCCATTCAGTACCTCCGCCCTGATTTCTCTAATCCACACATTTGGTGGGGAGCAACGTGGTACCATAAGTTCGAGCAGCTGGGCCCTTTCTTTCCCGTGTGCCCTTGGGCGTGGCTCTTGGCGCAGTTTGGCCAGGTGAGAAACCAGTTGCTAAAACGTGTGGTTTCCTGATACGGATGCTGCCTACTGCTTCTTCCTTGTCTCTTCCCCGAAGGGCATTGACGGTGGTGCCCAAGTAGCCATCCTCCGACTTACATCACAGAAGCCACAGGCCTAGGGCAGTGGGGACCACAGGAAGCTGGGGTGGTGGGGAGGCGGTGGGGGGGCGGGCTAGGGTGTGCTCCCAGACCCTCTGGCCTGGCAGAAGTCAGCCGGCTTCCTGTGATTGTCACACAAGTGCCATTGTGATCTATCTCTGACTCCCCAAATCAGTCTTCTCCACGAATCATCACTTTCCCCAGTAAGGTCCTTTGTAAGCGTCCGCACCCTTGCTCTGCCTGTCTGTGACACACCGTCCCTCTGTGCACACCCCTCACGTGGGGACCTGCACCCCACCCTGCTCTCTGTGGCTGTGCCTAAAGCCTGCAGTTTTACCCTGGGCCCCCAAAAGAGCCTCACAGGGGTGAGCACAGGGCTAGCGCTGGCCTGTCTGACTTGGCTGGACACCAGCCCTGCAGCCAGAGCCAGTCACTGGGCTCTTACTGGCTCATCGCCCCCATTCAACTCTGACTCACTTTCGCCGCCTAAACGTCGGGTTGACCAGAAACGAACCAGCCAGTTCCTCCGCCACTGATGGTGGTGATGGTGCACCGGGCATCATCTCCCTCTGTCTTCCCCTCCTCTGGACGTCGCGCGCTCCAAGTTTTAGTGCAGGTGGCTCTGGGGGCTGTCCTCCTTCCCTCCGGCAGGAGATAAGATGCTCCACAGTCAGCAGCTCTCTGGTTTCCACCTCTAACCAACCGCCAGGACTCAGCCTGAGGTCAGTGCCATCCTGGGCGACTGACCTATGCACATCCTTCCTGCCAGGGCCTCCGAGAGGAGCAGACCCTGGCCCAGGGACTGTGTGCAGGAGGCCTCGTCTCCCCTCTCTCCGGTGTGCACGCTCTAGTTCTGCCCCAGCGTGGACTCCACACTCATTTCCAAGGACTGGAACTCGGGCAGTGATTTTAGAGGTGCTTTTTGTACACAGTGCGTGGAACCCCCTTAAACGTTCTGTGCCAGGCTCTTTCTCGTTATGACTTTCCCCCCAGATTGTCTCACTAGGCAGCTCAGGAAAGCTGAAGCCTGAACTGCTGACATTCAGCCGCCTGCTTTTAGAGAAACTTGATCCTGTCACTGTGCTTTCGCTTCCTCATCTGTAAAACGGGGGTGAAAATAATACGGCTCACACAGCTCCTCTGGCGTCAAGTTTCGGTTTGAAGATTTTCTGAGTCCCACCCCTTCCAGTCAGGGTTCTCCAGGGCTGATGTCTCTCACTTGGGGCAAGTAAGCTGGCCCTGCCTGCGTCTCCCTCCACCTGGACCACTCCCTGGTGCGCAGGGGAGGCGTGGCGCAGAGATGTTGCACCACGGAATGAAGCTTGTTGAACAATCTGATTGGAAAGGAGAAAGAAAAACTAGAATCAAATACACTCTGGCCCAGTTACCTTTCCACAGCTTATTCATTCCGTCGATATTTATTGAGCACTATTGCATTTCAGGCACTAACTGCTCTGTTTGGAGGAGATATGTGATTTCTAATCCACTAAGGCCTTAACCCTCCCCAGACCTGCAAGAAGTCAAATCTGTGACTTTCCTAGAGGCGGGCAGGTAAAAGCCGTGATTCAGTTTTATAGCATCATGAAGAAGCCTTTTCAGCCAGGTTCGACCCAAATTTACTTACACGTGTTACCCACTCAGCTGAACGTGTAAAGCATGTTGTTCTCTGAGCTGTTCTATGTGATCCAGCCCTATATATTATATTACACTTATAAAATACCACGAAACCCTTATGAATTAAAAGATAATTAGCGGTTCAACACGCACAAGACATTAGGCCCAAAGTGTCAAAAATGTCATGGAAGACCATAAATCATGGCTTGCCTGCATGGATTCCCTTATAGAGTTAGTTTTTAAATCATCTCTTTAACACCTTGTAAATGTACAAACAAGTACAGACCCAAGGGAAACTTTAATATGTTTTTCATACATATTTTAATTTCATCTCAAAGTGCTAGCTGCATAAAAATTAAGTCAGACTCACAAAAACTCATTGATTTCCTCAGGATAAAACCCATCTGTCCAAACTAATTTAGAGCCTTTTTGAAGCCATAAAGTTAGTCGTGCAACACTGAGGTCATTATGGGCATTCTGGGCTGGAGGAACTCTTGTGTAATTTTAAGAAGGCAATTTTGTTATATTTACTGTATTTAAATACAGTGCTACTTTTCAGGAACAAAAGCCTCACTGTGTAACTGTATTGAAAGTAAACCAGAAGCTGTGAAAAGCGAGATCTGTTCTTTTCCTTGTGATTAATGCACCTTTCTGCCAAAATTGAGACTTCTTAACTGAGCTCATTTAATACAAAGTAAACGAATTCTGCTCTTTGGATTTGATCCCCTGGCTAAACCCTATAGATAAGGCTCGAACAGTGAATAGCTTTTCATTCTAAACAAAGGATGTTTTGATAGAAAGGTCACTGCTAAGGTCCTTTATATTGTGATAACAGGAAAGGGAAATGACATATTAATGGCGACCCACGCCGTGGTGGTCTGCACTGGGGGGACACACCAGTCACCACCGTTCGGAAGCTGGAGAGGAGGTGGTGGAGACACATGGCTGCTTCTTTTTTAAAAAATTCTATTCCTCAGGACCTCGTCTCTTGTTACACGCTGAGCCCTGGGGACTTAGGGGGTCACCGTGCAACTTGATGGAAATCGAAGACTCTTGCCTGCTTTTTTTCCCCAGCCTGCCCGCTAGCACTAAGCCAAGCAGTGTCCCCTCAGAGACCATGGTGACAGGGGTTTTATTGCCATGGCGGCCACATATGCAGGGCCATTGGAACAGGGAAGACTGAGCTGTGGCGGCTTCATCTGACCCACTAGTGGCCACTTCTTTGTCCAGTTTGGTGTCCTGACAAATCCACTTACACTTCCGACAGCTGAGCGTGGGGGAGGGGGACAGTTTCAGCCGCTCTCTATCATCCTCCTCCACTCCACTAGGAAGCTTTCATAATAATCTAAGTCAGGAGCTGGGAGCGTCTTGGAATTCGTAGGGAAACTGGTGAGGCCAGCCCAGACCTTTAAACAGTTCCTGTTGATTAGAGAAAAGAACAGAATGGGAAGGAGAGAAGTGAATTCTTCGACAGATTGCATGGTTTGTTTTCCATTCATTTCTTCAGTACATACTCGTTGAGCAGCCACGAGGTTCTAAGTGTTTAACTAGGTGTTGGAAATCCAGCTACGTCTAAGCCAGTCCTTAGTGGGCCAGAGAGGTATAAAAATAGAGAAATCGGGGTGTACCAGCTGGAGACTTCAGCCACTGTTCTGTCCCTCCTGGACACAGGCTAACAGACTCTGCTGACAAGGGGAAGGTTTTTGGGATTTTTTTGCCCCAAGATTTGTACAAAATGCTTTCTCCATCATGCCGCAGGCTCAGCCAGTGAGTCCGCCAGGTCCTGAGTCTCTCACACACACATCAGGAGCCGGGAACCAGACCCTGGCGAGCAACTCTCGTGTGTGTTCCACGCTGTCCTTTCTCCTTTGATGCGTCCGAGCCAGTCAGGGAAGTGCTGCTCACTGAACGTGACGCTGGACACTGGGACTGAGGCTGCCCTTTCTCAAGTCTCTTGGGATGTTAACTGGCTGCTCTTCGAGAAAGAAACAAAGACAGGGTGGAGACTCTTGCTCAACCAAGGATTTGCTCATGCAAGGCCTGAGGCAATAGGGACCAGCAGAAGCCCTGACATGAAGCCACGCACAGAGTGGTGGCCAGCGAGGGGTTATTTTGCCCAAAAATGGTCTGTCTGACAAAGACTCACATTATTCCCCACGACCCCACTTAGGTGCGCTTCTTTCTAAGCATCGTTATCGCTGCTGCTTCCCATGGAAAAATCAAATAATACAGAGGTAGAAAACAGAGTTCTTAATTTTCCCTTATTGCATCAGGCAAGACAATAAAATGTTAATCTTTATTGGTCTGACCTTATTAGACAAATTTAATAAAAGACACCTCAGGAAAGAAGTCTGCTTGAATGTAGAGCAAGAAATTTCCTGATCTTCCTCTGAGGACCGAAGAGGCTGTGATGGGTACCCTGGAGGGTTCCTCCCACCACCTCTGTCCCACACAGACCACTTCCGGAGCCAGCCAGAGCTCTGTTCTCCCCTATCGTTCGTCCTCAGGCTGTTAGAAGCCACATCTTACATATGACCAATAAATGTATAGGACTGTCTGTTCCTGTCACTTGTTCCTCTGCAGGATTTCAGGACCAGCAGGTCTTTGTGGGGTGAAATGTAGGGTAGAGGAGGACAGCATAGAGACAGGCCTGAGGTTGAACCCCAAGGATGCCACCTATGTGTGGTGTGTTTGGTGGGGGGGGGGGTACTCTTTTCCTCTAGTCCTTTCAGTTTTCTCTCCTAAAGTGGTGTTAATGATCCTACTTCAGGACCTTGGTAGAAGGATTAGTGACATCATATCTAGAAAGCTCCTCTCCCACACAAAGAGGAGGGGTATGTGGCTGAGAACAGCTGTCCACTTCTCATTATCAGTGATGAAGTCTCTTAAAATAAGCCCTGAGATCTTCTAACTCTAGTTTTGCTTCACGAAGAAGGAAAACCCAACAAGCAGAAGCTTCAGTGATATAGGGTTATTTCTTTCTGCAGAAGTATATGTGGGCTGCTCAAGGCAGGGGTGGTAGCTTCTTTGCCTTCTCTCTCTCTGGAGACAGGGACTGTCTGTAAAGAACTTTTCTGGAAGAGTCTACTTACATGCTGTACTTACATCTTATTGGTCAGAACTTAATCACGTGGTCATATCTAGCTTACAAGTTAAGGCTGGGAAATTGTTGTTTGGAGCAAACAAAATATCAAGCTGCCATTTCAAAGGAAAAGGGAGTAAAAATGAATGTCAGTCAGCTTGCTTTTTTCTATGTTCCTCTTCCAATATCAATGTCACAGGAATATGGCAAGAAATTCATGGTTGAAAACATGAAAATATTTTTCATACTAAAATGCTATTTCAGGTTTGTTAAAATGACCTAAGACTTAAGGCTTTATTCAAAGATCTGACTCAAATTTGGATATTTAAATTAAGGGAAAAACAGAAAAAGTAGAAGAGAGACATAGGGCGAGTATATGCTTATAACATGCATGCTTATCTGAATGTGTATTTACTTCAGTAAAAAGCTAGTAAAAATACAGAAAAAAATGAAAGTTCCTTCTTGAAAAGAAAAGCCTCTAGCTAAAAGATAATAATTAGGAAAAGGTATTATTTCTATCTTGGTAGACTTTAGGATGGCTCTATTATGAATGATGAAAATCAAAGCTGTGAATAAAGTAACTTTTTTTTTTTTTTGCATATAACTCATAGAATTTCTACCATCCCAGATTTTTTCCCCTTGTATTTGGGGGTCACATTTGTCATGAATATGAATTTAAATCACTTGTTTTTTGAATTCAGGTATCAACATATTTTCATCTTGTAGAATAGCCAGCATTTTCTGTAATGTGCAGTAAAATAATACAATAATGAATATTATTCTTTTGTAATGTTACTGCTTTCTTAAGGAAATGATCTCTCCCTCTAGTGCCTCAAACTCCTGATTTTACTATTATCCTAAGATATAATTTCAAAAGATTTTTAAAAAATTTTTAGCAATATCTTTCTTTTTTCTTCAAAGAGAATTTCCTGTTTTGGAGAAGAAAGAACAGCTCTGGAGAGTGAGATGAAATGTAAACAGTCAAATCAGATAAGCTTCATGTACCTCATAGGTTCTTTATTTTGCTTTATGAATCATTCCTCTGGAAGAAGCAGCCTCTGAAATATGACCTAGTTATGAGTTGTGGTTAGGAGCAGGTCGCTCAGAGATTTCTGATTGGCTTTTGATGATGTCATGTCCACACTCCGGATGCCCGTAATACCTAGTTAATGCATTGCATCTAACTGTTCTCCTAATTTTTATGTATACATTTAATTTTGTAACTGTAATAAAACACTCCAAGCAACACATTTCTAGGTAATTACTACACTTTTCAAGCCTCCTGGGATCAGAGGTGTACATTATATGAATTAGGAAAGCACTTCAAGTCATAACGCATTTCTCTCACTGATAAATCTCTATTGAGGTCAGTGATTTGGGTGAACAAGATGTAGGTTGGACCTGGAATCATTTGTGGTTTTGTCAGACATACTAGAACAGAGGGAAATGATTCCATTTCGAAGATATACCAAAATGCCTGGAGCCTCAACAGCCCTGAGGAAGGAGCAGATGTTTGAAAACATCTCTTTGTGGACAGAAGTCAAACAGCTGTGATCTCACAGTGAGTAGAGTCCTCTGCGGATGGTGATACCTCATTTTCTCACAAACCTACTCAAAATGGCTGAATACTCAGAGTGCATGCAAGTCTTTTGGTAGTATTTCCAGCCCAAAGCCAGAGAAAGTCAGACTCTGCATTCATTTTTTCCCCTGAAAGCTAAAATGCCTCTTGCTATTAACTCCTTGAACGTTCTGAGATAATCTACTAAATTCTGAGGGTACAACTCTCAAGATGGCTGCCCGTTTCACTTATTTGTTTGACCTGTCTATGTGTTAAGTTGTTCAGGAAGAAGCATTTAACATCGAAAGCCCATTTCACTTCTTTCTTTTTCTTCAGAAAATCTTGAAACATCATTTGTTTTTTCTTCATTAGAAAGAGGAAATGGTGTTTTATCAAAGGTAAATAGACTCGAATGCTGTTGGGTTGGATTCCTGTTCGCCACTCAAAGCCTGTGAAGTTTGATTAGGTACTAAACTTGGCACAGAGAATCCTTCATTCATCCAGTCAGCCAAGTCACGCCACGGGTCTCAACTTTTGGAAACTTAATTACCTACATGTAGCTCATGAAGCTGTGGGCAGCTGATTTATTTGATCATGGCTTAAGCAAATAATAGCCAACTCTTCATCAAATTCAGTCAGAAGTAACTCATACTCAGAGCCCACTGACTGCCATTGGAAAACTGGATTTGAAATAGAATGTGTTCAGTGATTATGGAGAGGAAGCCTTATGGTTAGAAAATAATAACATTTTCTATTAGACACACCTATTTTTATCAATTAGATCATTACTTTGTTGAACCTGGTTGTTTTAGGATTTGTACTGAAGAGAAGAATTAAAATATAATCTATCATCTGTATCCATAGATTTACCAACTAATACCATTTCAGTGTATACGTCACTGTAACAGAGGTTCTATAAACAAGATGTTCTCCAGGTTATAAGCATCTGATGTACAAAGGCACCAATGTACTAACTTCTACACCCCCATTCATAAATTATTTGAAACTGGCTCTTGCTTTTCTTCACACCTGAAAACAGAATAGCAACTATGCTGTCCTGGGTCAATCCTGCCACCTGGTGACTGAGGGGAGGAACTGTTTTGACACTGCCTTCCCTCCTGCCTCCTTTATCAGCCTTCTCTCCACCCTCCCAGCCAGAACTACTGTGCTCATACTAATATTCCTCTGCCCACGCAGCTCAACTAATTCCAGCCCACGTTATTTCATCACTTCTTGGTAAAATATACATACATAATCTCTTCTTAAAACTTTTGTAGAACTTTTTTTTACTTCTTCACTATTATCTTCCAGTGTTGACCTATCAGATCACCCTTCTCCACTTTCTGTCTTTCTATTTTTGAGTCAGATGGTGACTACAGATGGCTTGCTAACAATAATTGTTTATTAATTTATTCATGCCATGCTTAGTAGAGCACTGAGCAAGAAGACACAGATTTTCCTTCATGGTTCCTATAGGAGGTAAAACCAGCAAAAAAAAAAAAAAAATAGGTAAATATAATTATACACTCTATATGTAAATAATAATGTATGTGTATAATTATGTGAATAATTATACACCCTATAACTCTGTGGAATGGTAAATACTGTGAAGAAAAATAAAGCAGGATAATGGGATGTAAAGTGATGAACAGCCTCAGTGAAACACCATTTCATACTCATCAGGTTCTAGAATGTCGGCCAGCGGCTTGGATTGACTTTGATGTGGGGTAGCAGTTCTTGCCCACTGCCAACGGAAGAGTGAGCTGCCACAGCCCATTCTGTAAACAGCTTGGAATCATTTACCAAGGGTGGTCATGTACCTGGCCTCCATGTTGCCACTCCAACCCCAGAGAATCTCTTGCCATGAGCTGAACATGTACAAAATAGTCCATAGGATCCTTTTTCATAATAATCAAGAATATAGCAAGAATATAGGTGTGGGACGGGACTTACTGTCTGATAATAAGGTGATACAGGCAATGTGAAGAAACTATAATTAGGCACATTAATGTGGATGACTCTCAAAGATACTGTTGGATTCCACTTATATGAGGCCCAAAAATAGGCAAAACCAAACAATGAGATGTTCAAGAGTACATGTAGGCCTGTGATAAAGAAAAACACTAGCGTGATCCTTATGAAATTCCTGAGTAGAGCTGACTCTTGAGTAGGGATGATGGGAGAAGACTGACGAGAGACCAGTCAGGGCATCCCATGTGCAGTAGTATTTTACCTATCACTAGATTTGGGGTGCACTGAATTCATTCCATTTTAACTTATGTTATTGAAAGTGTGTAAATGCATTAGCTGTGCACTATTTCTTGAGGATCAAGCATTTTGTAGAAAATTAAGTCACAAAAGACTGGTGTTTAGCAAAGAAATATGGAAAAGTCCTCCTTAGCAGGTGACATTGACCGAGACCTAGTAATAAGGAGAGCGAGATCTAAAGGAGTCTGGAGGAAATGAGTGTGGTGGAAGGGGAAGATCTTCAAGGCTGCACACAGAGGGAGACAAAGGGAGATGAGATTTGGGTTAAAGAAAGGCAAACCCCATGGACTCGTACCGACTAGAGTTCAAGTGACATATCTGCTAAAGAAAAGGAAAGTAATATTGGTAAGTGAAATGAGAAATGTGAAGAATTTATTCACAAAAGTTCTAGTGTGCTATAACGTTTTGCCTTTACTAAAGGCGATATAAATGCATGTGTGTGAATATATGCATGTTGTATGTATATATGTGGATATGTGTGGGGGGGATGCATAGTTGTATGTGCATGGACCAGTAGCAACACTCCAGCAAACAAAGGCTTATAAGAAGAAAGTTCTCGACCCCTGTGCCGCCACAAAATAGCAGCTTTTCAGTACTTCTGTTTGTAGATCTCTTTTCAATCTCTACAACTCAGAATATGCTGTGGCATGCTTAGGTATTACCCATCCGCTGACTTAGTCTCTGCCATTGAAGATGCAAACATAGTTCATGTGTAGTTCCACACTTCAGCTCTTCTACCCAGTGTTTAACAGTTATATCGTCACTCCAAGTTCAGCTCTAATATTAAATAATACTTTGTACTTGTCAATTTCTTGTTCCAACAAGTTTAGACAATGTCGTTCAGATCTCTGGGCTATACTATTAGGAAAATTTGTTAATGATAATGAAGTCTTTCAGTATTTGGCTATGGCCTCACTCTCAAGCTATATACCTGCAGGATATAACTATGTAGCTATTGCTGTGTATACCACAGAAGGCTACCTGAATTACATTTCCTTTCTCTAAGAATAAAGTGTTGTGACTCCCTTGTCAGTTAAAGGAGAATGGTCTTAGCATCAAAGGCAAAAGGAGCCTGGTTATTCCTGTTATTGATATTGGCATCAACTGTGCTATCACACTGCATTTGACATCCACATTCTTGCTTTCCGGTTTGATTTAGTTATGTTGATGTGCTCTTGTTGCTGTTTATTATTTAAATTTTGAGCTACTTCTGTTTTGACTGGTGCCTTGAAAACATTGTCCCAGTTCAGAACTAAGTTACAGGTTAGATTCAGATACCTCATCAACCAAATTATTCATAGCAGGAAAAGGGTGTTGCCATGAACCCCAGCAGAAAATAATATATATATTTTAGAAGATTTGAAATAACATATGAGAACAGAGTCACCCAAAAAGTGACTCTCCCATCCAGATTTCAAATATCTTATCTGAAACGTGGATTAACTAATTTCTTTGGTTCCTTTTGGCTTGACCAGTGGTAAACTATATGTTTAACATACTGTTAGGTCTTTACTATATCACAATAGATCATAATTTCCTACTCGTACTCTCTTTATATGTGGGATGTATTCCTTTCTTTCTCTGTCTGACTTTCTTGGGATCCAGTAACTTGATTTGAACCAAATAATTTTGGTGCAATTATTTTCTGTACAGCAACTACCCTGGAATTTCTTTCCATGGAATTCCTTCCTCAAAATAGATGTATTTGTAATAAATTTTCTGAACCTTCCCTGGCATGCTTGAAAATACTGTTTTTATTGGTCCCTTGTTCTGAGATGATAGTTTGATTAGGATAAAAATTCATGGATAAAAAATAATTTACCTTTAAACATTGAGAATATTACTCCACTCTTTCAGTATCCACAGTCGGTGACAGAAAGTTAGATGGCATCAAATTTGGGCTCTTTGTAGGTGACCTAGTTTCCTCCCATACACACACATCTGTGTAAGCTTTTAGGTTCTTTTGTTTATTTCTATTTGTCTTAAATTCCCCAGTGGCCAGTGAATGTGAGTCTTTTGCTTGGTGGGCATGTGTTAAAGACTCATCTCTCTCTTTGAGTCTTAATAATATTATTTTGATGATTTTACTCCACTCCACTGAGCTCCCTATACTTTCTGTACTCTCTTTCTTAAATTCCTAATCGAATGACACTAAATTTTATTGATTGTAAGCTTCTCTCTTTTTGCCTGTTAAAATCTCTTAGCTACTGAGTGGCCTCCTTTCTACTGCTTTAATAGTTTCCTAGTCAATTGCTTTAATATTATTTTATAAAATATTGGAAAAACAGAGAAAATAAACATATGTTTTATGTCTTCTTTAGTTGAAGTTAACATCTTAAAAGCTATATTTTATACTCAGTAATCTTATTTTTTCTCAATCTAAAAAGGACGCAGGTCAGCACTTCATTCACATTTTTTTCAGATACAGCTGAGGAGGGAAACCCACCTTTGGGTGACACATGGCTTTGTGTTCTATTTCAAATATTCTAAAAGTCTTTTCTTCCATGGTTCATGGCAGATAATTTTTTCCAGCTGTGAAACAATTTGGATAAAGCAGCTTCTCAGGCCTAACACGTGAACTTACCATTTCTAGCACTGACTCGCAGACCTGTTGTTAACATATGAATCAGTCTCTGAAATAGAACCTGGTTTGTTGTTGTTGTTTTAAGTTGTTGCCTGTACAAGAGAAGGCATTTTGGATGTACATGGTGTGCTTTAAAAAATAGGACAATTCTGAGATGGGAGTATTAAATTCACCTCTAGTGAAAGCAGATCTTACGTGATACCAACTTTATATCCATTGTTGAGTTTCCTTCTTTATGAGCCAGGCTGTGGCCTTTATTCCCTGGGCATTGTTCGGTGGGTTTCAATAGCCGGGCTGCTGATATTCCCTTGATATTCAGCTTCTTTACCCATAACACACACGTGCACACACACACACACAGAGCCAATTAAGGAAAGCTTCCCAGAGTGCCAATCAATAAGAGCAGATAAAACATCACTGAAAATGTCAGGAGATGGAGAAAATTGTGATTATCCAGACTCTCATATAGAAAACTGTATATGCTGAAAAGAAACATGTTAGAAAGCCCTTTGCAAGAAATGGGGTGGGCTGTGGACCCCCTGGGGCATGCTATAGCTGGTACATTCTGCAGCAGCAGTGTCCTGTTAACCAAAGGGCTTTTGTGCCCCTGGGCAGGTGTTCTGCTGACCTCACACCATTAATGAAGGAGGACCCCTTCCCGAACACCACCTTATTCCAAACAGATGAAATTGACATTTCATTAACCGCATAATCAGAGGCTGGGGAAGGAGGCTGTGGCTGGCCAAGCGGAGTACCCCTGAGTTGTACGGAGGACCAGGGTGTAGAAACAGGGGCGGAATCTGTAGTAACAAGAGGCTGGGTGCCCTCAGTTCCTGCAGGAGGATGTGGCTGGCATGTTGGGCTCCCGTCACTGGCCACAGGGCTACAGGGGCATTCCTGTAGGGACCCAGACAGAGGGCCACTGGGCTGACCAGTGGCCAGCAGCTGTGGGGGCCCTTTCTCTCCAGTGGAAGCCTACCTGGTGAGAACAGGCAGACTCATGGTTCTACCTCCGGGGCAAGTTGAGGCTTAAGGCAATTCAGGCAGGATTGAAATATCAGGCCTCACAGATGGTGGACAGCCCTGCTTTTCCAGCTTCTTTCCTTATTCCTGAGATCCTTCTCAATGTAACTGTGCGATGTGGTGAAATGTACTGAACTGTGGCCCCCAAAAGATGTAAGTCAAAGCCCAATTGCCCCAGCCTGACTGGCTTCTATTCTCAGACAGGGCCTTTGGGGGATACTTACGGTTAAATGAGGTTATTGGGGTGAAATCCCAACTCATAGGGCTGGTGTCCTTGTAAGAAGGGGAGGCCAGTCTCTGTCTTCCTCCCTACTCCTCTCCATCCTCTCTGCTACCGGCCGAGAGCAGGATCTCAGCGGGAACAAGCCCAGAAGCCACGTTGATAGTGAACATTTACCCACTGGAAGTGTGAGAACACACCGGTCTGTGGCTTAAGCGGCCCAGTCCGGTATGTTGACTGATATACAAAGTAAAAATTGGTCCAACAAGCAGAATACTCTTAAGCACTGATGAGCATTCATGTCCCAGTCTGGTCCATGCATAGATTTCTAACATTTTCCCTTTAAACTTTAATTCTCTCTCAATTATTCAAGCAAGGAGCAGTTTCAAGTTAAGCTTTAGAGTGCTCTTAAAACAAAGTGCCAAGTAGCAAGTCCCTCCTCTGATCCTGCTCCCCTAAATCAGAGGCTCTCTCTTACCAATAACACATCCTCGGGGACATTTGGGCCCCCCACTCAGCCTCAGTTTCCTCAGGTATAAAGTCAGAGAGTGGTGTTGCTAGGTAGTCCTGACATCCAGCTGGAACGTTCCGTGGCTCTAACACAATAATTGTTTTGCAGCTGTAGGTCTTACATAATTACATTTGCTAATAGTCTAATTTATAATTTTGAATAATACAGCAATAGCAATTAGCACAAATTTAAGTTCATGGAGGCAGCTTCTCTCTGAAGTGCCCCCTGGCTATAATTTCCAGATGTACATTTGCTGCAATTGCTTCTCTCTGTAATACTGATTTTAACAACCTTATTTAGCAGATCATGCTTTTGAAATGCCAGGAGAGAACTAAATAAAGTCAAGGGTCAAAAGCATGACATGCTTCTGTATAAAATTAAAAGTTAATTACTAGCTGCATCTAGGGGCCAGGACTATTTTAATTTTGGAGTCATTAGCCAGTCTGTTTAGAATCTGTGTTTTAACTATAGCATTAGCGAGTCAGCTGACTTACATTTGCCACAGAGGCAGAGTCAGTCATCCCCAGGCAGAAACTCTATATGCTGTGGCTCAGCTGACCTTCTCCTTAACTGCATGCTGTTCATATTGAAATCCTGATCACTGACTTGTTTGTTAAAGTCATCATAAAATTTAATGTGTTTTTTTAAATGCCCTTTAGCAAAATGCATTTAGGAGGAAGTATATAGGAACAAGGTTTCCTTAGTCACATGAAAGGGCTGACATTTGGCAACCTGTGTTTATTTTTAGCAATCATTTAGGTTCCCATTTGAAAACCCACTGTACAGGTGCACAGGACAGCCGTCAGGTATGCCTGGAAATTCATGGAAATGAGGAAATGAGAAACTAGGAAGCCAAGTTAAAAAGTAGTAATAAACGTCCGAGTATGATGAGAAGGGAGGAAAATCACTTAGAGTCAGAACGCCTCCCGGGAAAGGCCTGGGAGCGCGTCCCGAGCGGTCTGTGATCGCTGTGGCTAGTGGAGTGGTTTGGCTGGAGAGGAAAAACGTTCTCCAGTCAAGTAGCTCAGAGGAGGGGGGCATGAACAAGTGATCATACTCAAGTTTCTGCCAAGGGGCCCTGTCAGAGCCGACGGCACAATGATAAGTAAGGATCTCTGTGTGGGGGTGTTAGGGTTTCCACACCCTGCTGACTGAGGGTCACTTTTTCTGTGACTTGCTTATGGGACTAACACTTAGCAACAACAAAGGCAGACAAAGTCAAACCTGGAGTGACGCTCCAGTACCGTGCCTACAGAAGGACTCCGTCCCTTCCACCAAGGCGCTCCAGGGGTGTGGAGTCCACCATCACTGTGTCCCTCAGCCCCTGGGCAATGCAGAGAGCCCCCGGCCACAGTGGGGAGGTGGAGCTGGTACGCTTCTCCTCTGAATGGGGCGATGTAGCCACGACTCCAGGTCCCCCCTGCCCTGTTCATGAAAAAGTCCCGTCTTGCCTGGGCGCCTCTCTGCAAGTAGCCCCCAGAATCACTGCAGCCTTGCTCCTTTGGTCTCGCCCTCAGCCTCATCGACAATTTTCAGCAGTCATCATGACTGGGCAATGATTCGGAGAGGCTGTCTGGTCACCTGTATGTATACACACTGGGAGGAGCCCTGCAAATCACAGAAACCTAGCAAACTCCTGGGGACAGATGTAGCTGCACTTGTGGTTGAGATGTGGTGTCCTCTGAGGCCGGATGTGACCTGAGCAAGACCAGAGAATACAGATAACAAATTACTCTTTCAGGGTTGTTTTCATAGGCACCCAATCCACACGCTGATGCTTGCATGCCAGGCCGACGCCTGTCAATTCATACTGAGAAATGAGCCATCCAGACACTCCTGCCGGAGGACATACCCTTCCCATCAAGGCCTGTAGTGGGTCATGCCATCAAAAGGACCTTCTTTTTAGATGTCACTGAAGCCCAAGTTAGGAGTTTGATGCTTTCACCTGCAAAAAGGTTTATGGGTAAGACTGAAATATACAGATGCTTTGTCATAAGGGAGGAGGAAAGATATTCTGGGCACGGACAGGTGAGCATCTTTCTAGAGAAAGGTAGACATTCTAGGAAGATGGGTTACCAGCGTAAAGTCCCATAGAAATGTGAACATGGGTGACAAGTGAGGACCCTCCTGAAGACCTGGGCAAGGTGGGCAGACCTCACGGCTCTGCTCTGCCATTCTAAGTCTTCCCCACGACTGCCAGTGGGACTACATGGCAGCCTTCTTTCACACATCATGTGCCATTCTCTGAAGAGTGGAGGGTTTACCAAGGGTTCTGCCAGATCTCGAATTCCTGAATCCTAGGCTTTTGTTGAAGAAGAGTCTTGGTTCTTAGATCTACCAGGTGCCCAACCTTAGCTCACTGCTCAGGACACAGTTGATGCACCATGGCAGTTGGTGAAGACAACACAGATTCCAGAATAATCAAGGACGGTATGATACTGTGGTAGCTCAGAAGCCCCATCTCATCTTATACATGAGTAAGGGGACACACTATGTTATTCACAGGGTGTCCGTACAGAGAGGAAGTAAGGGGACATACCACATCACTCACAGGTTGTTTATACAGAGAAGAAGCTACTGAAGTCATTTACATTGACAATAGTCATGGCTTTTTTTTCTAAATTTTCTCTGGGGAACTTTTATCACATCGTTTAAGTTTTTGAATCTCCACTATATATATGTGTATATATATATATATATATGTGTATATATATATATATATATATATATATACACATACATACATATATATATATATATTCTAATCTAACGTTTGTACACCCAGCAGTCAGGGCTATTCAGAGTTGTGGTCATGGAGACGGGCCTTCCCCCAGGCCCCAGGACAGACAAAGCAAGAGGGACAGATTCAGGGACCACTATAAACAAAACTGTTCTATTGAGTAAAGGCATAAGATGAACAAAGAGAAGCATCTCTTCTTGACATGAATTTTCCAAGAACATGAAACTGTCGAAGAAATGTCAAAGATGTAGCTGGGACATTCTAGACAGGGACTGTACCTTCAATCCCTTTCAGCCCACACCTTAAGAAATGTGTTTCCCCCAAATATAGCCCAATGGTGCCATTCTCCTTGTGGACACAACTTTTTAAAGGTTTATTTACATGTCTATACAGAACTGGGGTAAAGGCCAGAGGTGCAGGGGCCACCGGTGAGTGGATTCGCCAGAGACAGAGCGGGGAGTAGAACAGGCCAATTGATGAAGTACACTGCTGAGGGGAGCAGCAGGCAGACAGAAGAGGTCTGTCGCGCCATGTGGGTCACCTCCAGGGCCAGGGATCAAACTTGCATTGGAGTGGCTGTGGCCAGCTTGCAGTGCTATGTCCTAAGCTGATATGCCACCAGAGAGGGTCCCCTGTGGACACAATTTCAAAGCACAGTTAACTGTTGCCCACCAGCAAGGAGGGCACTATGTTCACCTCCCCTTAGGCTTCTGGAGGGAGCAGGAGGTTACGGAATATTCCATGTGTTGCCCCTATCAGCTCCAGTACCCCAAGCCCCTCGGTGGGAATTGCTTGTGGGAGATGCTGAGGGGCTGTATAATCAAAAATCAATGATCCAAACGGAGGTCTGTTGTTCTACAGCTGAGCTGGTGTAATATTACAATGCCAGTCCTAATGGAGTTACATAGAATCCATCAAAATATCAGGATACAGGGGTCAAAGAGGACCGCAATGCCTCACTTCCTGGCAATTACCACTTCTTACTGGGGCAGCGCGTTCCCTCTGCTACTCCACGTCCTTCAATAAATGATACTAGGAGACCCTGCAGGGGCAGTCGATAGAGCATTGTTTTATTGTCACGGCTTCCTGGTCGGGTCGATAGCCCAGTCTTTTGAAATGCAGGTGAGAACCCTTGAATACAGCATTAATGAAACCCCGTGTTTTTATGATGTTGAAATTACACATTTCATCTGTAATGCCAGCATGACAGTTAAGAAGGATCTTCCCTCCACACTTCTCTAGTATTTAGATTCAACAGAAACAGGAATCTGTTCCCTAAAAAGGAAAACTGAATGTTTCATAAAACATTATGTCTTGTGATTCTTCCTCTGTTGTTCCCATCCTCTCTGCTTATTACACGGGTGTTCCCCTTTAGGTTAGAAGGGGGGAAAAAAGTCCGTATGTAAGAGCTCACAGTTTTGCAAGCTGGCGGCAGCAGGTCGAGGTCCAGCAGAGAGACTTGGCCATCCACCCCCTTGCCTTCACTGACCATTCCTTCTTGGCTCTTCAGGATGGGGACTGGAGTTTCATCACAGTCTCAACCGGTATCACTTGAAGCCCCCTGTCCTCACATCATTGTATGTGGCCAGAAGCCTTAACTACTCAAAGCCATTCGACAGGACATAGCGCTGCCCATGCCTCATGGTTCTCTCCACTCCGTCCCATCACCGGGCTCTGTTCCAGCATGCAGGTGTCATGCATAGCTCCCGTGGCTACCGGAGTCTTCAGCCTCCTCTAGACAAGACGATACGGTGGACGCTTAGTGGCAACAGTAATAATGCCGCAACTGCCTTAATCCATCCTCACAAGGTAGCAGGCACAACAGTTGGCATGTGTTGCCTGGCTCTACTGGGGGCTGAACGTGGGTGTTTTTGGTAGATTAAGAGGTGACTATTTAACTAAAGGGTGAGAGCACTGAAGGAGACTCCAGTGAGCTTGGGGTGAGGAGTCTTGCATTCAGACTCCTTTCTGGCCATAGCTGTGCTGGGAGAAGTACTCTTAACCACCTGTCAGCCCCACTTCTTCTGCAGAACAAGAGCCATTCTCCCTGCGCTTCAGGGAAACACTCTAGAACAGGTTCTGCCTACTAGCAATGCTGCAGCTAAAGCTGTAGATTATATAGAATTTTGACCTTGTTCAACTGGTAGCTATTGTGATGCTCTTACTATACTTTCAAGTTTGGGGCCAGATGTCTGCATAACTGTCACCAGTTCAGTGAACGGTGCCCGAAGAATCACCCTACGATGGATCTACCTGATTCCAGTGATCTAGCTAGAGCTCTGGTGAACCTGGAGGAGGATTAGCTTTCTGTGCAGCTTCTGGCTGAACTTCTCTTGGCTCTGAGGAAAGCTTAGCAAGGTTGCGGCAGCTTCCCACTTTTCTCCTTATGGAGGCCAAAAGTACCTGTAGCCATTAAAATACAGGTATGCGGCAGGTCTAGACTCCAGCAAAACCATGGCACCTTCACTCTGTTCTCTGTGGTTCTTTTAATTTTTAAATAATTTATTCATGCATAGAAGGACTGGGGTGTAGGCCAGAGGTGCAGGGGGGTGAGAGGATTCACTAGAGACAGAATGGGGAGCAGAACAGGCAGATCCACTGAAATCCACTGCTGAGGGGAGCAGCGGGGAGAGAGGTCTGCTGCACGCTGTGGCTCACTCCCTGCTGGCAATAGAACTCACGCTGCAGTGGCTGGTGATAGCGCTGCGTCCCTGCGCCACCAGGGAGGCCTTAAAATTTTATTTTTTTAATAAATTGAGTTGGGTGTCGAGGTGTTGAGACTGACTCAGTTGTGGGGCATGGGGGAAGCATCCCCTGTTAAACAAGGGTCAGCCCCTGAGCCCCACACAGTAGAGACAACAAGAAAGGGAAGCTGACACGCAGGACATGCAGCTCCAAAGCCATTAAGACTGTCTGGGGAAACTTGGTGGTGGGGACCCAGAAGAAGCCCAAGATCCTTGATCCCGATAGCTTCTAACACCAAATGAGAATGTGCTCAGGTTGGAAAGAGACATGGCCCAGAGGGAGAAAGCACAGGCCTTCTGGCCCTGGCCCTGCACACCCGCATCAGCAGGCTCTCAGGGGAGCAAACGGGGTTTGCTCCCGGCAGCAGCACCCAGAACAAGGACGCGTGAGAAAGCCGTTCACTCCCTGTGGCGTCTCCTGACCGGGAGAGGTTTACAGAGGCCAGTACCGGCTCATCGAATTCCGGCCTGAATAAGCAGCCAGATACACTGATATAAATTACCCCTTTTACCTTCTTCGAGGGTGTTGAGAGGCAAACAGATTGCCCTTTTCTGTTCTCATTTTAAATGGGTCAGAGCATCGGTGGAACTAGATAATTCACTCCAATCCACTAGATGTAAGCACCTCATAAATTTCATAATCAGCACTGGCATTTTCCTTTTCATAAGCAGTATGTCTTCAGCAGCATTAATTACATGACTGGTAACGGTCTCCCATTTTGAATCCCTGTTTGGGATGAAATATGGCTGGCCCGGAACAGGGCCCCCGAGGCAGGGCCCTGGCCCAGCACACATCAAAGGGCTTCCTGGAGCCAAAGGAGCAAAACCAGGAAGAAACCTGAAGGGGGGAGGGCTAGGAGTGAAATGTTATTTTGACTTTAAAACTAAATCAGGAAAGAAAAAAAATATGTATTTCTAAGTGTGGATAGTCTAGCTGGGTTCTGGGGGCCCCAACTGCGGAAGAGTCAGCATCATCCTTCAAGAGACCCCTGAAACAGCATAACTGGTGCTCTGCCTGGTGGGCCCTCCCCCACGTGGTCTCCCGCTGCTCCTCTGGCAGTGCTTCTTCCTCTTCCACAGGTACCTAGAACACCTCACCATCTCCCATTAAAAATCGAATGAGGGCCCTCCCTGTGGCGCAGCGGGTTAAAGCACAGCACTGAGAAGTTTAGGCCACTTCCGCATGAGTTCGATCCCCGCCTGCCCCGGAGGTGACCACATGGCGAGGCAGACCTCTCCTGACCCGCCCGCTGCTCCCCTCAG
>NW_004567140.1:1634895-1803159 GCF_000260355.1 Condylura cristata | reverse complement strand
TTTCTATTCTCATGAAGTAGGGAAGGTGAGATTCAAGGGAGAAGCTGTCTGAGGGGAGCAGAGGGGCTGGGCCACCGGGCCAGGACCACAGTCGAGGGCAGAGCCAGGGGACCAGACTCTAGACTGGCAGGACCACCATGGGGATGGTGGGACGGGAGGACGCTTGTTTGCTGGCGCCTGTGGAGGACGCTTGTTTGCTGGCGCCTGACGCTTGTTTGCTTGCTCCCTCCCTGAGACCTGGGCACGAAAGGACTTCTGGGAGAAACACAAGTGGTCTTAGTGGCATACGGTTCCTTATCGTCGAGACAACAAAGCCCAGGAAGAGAGATTTACTCAGGAGTCGTGTCTAACCAGGAACCAAATCCCAAAGAAGCTGGAGCTAGAAATGGGACTTGAGCCACACCGGTGGGAGGGGACCCAGCGTCGACTTCTTTGTCAGGGAGCCTCGCTGGAAGCGTGCCCGGAGTGTGGAGGACTGGGCAACATCCAGAGCAAGGCCCCCCTCGTGCCTTAGCCCCAAAGGCCCGGCAGCGGCTCCCCCACCCACTGGCCTCGAGGCCGGCTGGTGGCCAGTCCTAACACACTGGGCCGTCGCTGACACGCTCGAGTACACACAGTTTTTAAGTCAAAAATGAGGCTCATTGGCTCATGGCACTCAGAGGTGAGAAATAAGCTTCAAGCCCAGCAGAACCACATCCAGACACCACACAGTCACCTGACCTGCCCTCAGTTCTCCCGTGATGCTTTGTTCCTGGTCTCCCCACCTGGGGACGAAAGGCTGCTTGCAACTCCAGCCACAGCCTGCAGGAGGCGCTCGCTGATCTGGTTTGGGTCACCAGCGCCCCCTGTGGGGTTAGCCAGCCTGCTTGGGTGCTCCTGGAGTTGGCAGGATGGGGGTCTCTGCCCTTCTTAGTCCATGGGCTTTGGCAAGGGGTGGGAGGTGAAGGGCTAGAAATTCTAGGAAGAATTCCCAGGAAGGAAAATTCACACGTCGTTGTCCATATAGACACGCTGCACGCTGATCACACATGTTACTTTGCGCTCATGGTAAAGAGTCCTGAGGTCTAGCGCAGCCACTCCCAGAATTCCACTTTTGGCCAGTAAAGGTGTCTCCCACTGATGGCTTTTCATGGCAAGATACCCAAATCCCTGAACCATGTTTCTTTCCCTTCTCCTGTCGAGAGCTCTCTGGGCTCTGACTTGTGCTGAGAGACGACGGGGCCTGCTGCATCTCTTGCAGCGGCATCCCAGAAGCCCCAGGATCGACTGTGATTCCGGGGCTCAGGGTTTCTCTGGTTCTGGAATTAATTCACATGCTGCTTGTTTTATGCAGACTTACCAATTGTGCCCAGTGTCACGAACTGTACTGAAAACTCTTAACACCTTTTAAAACTCGATTCACTTTTGATGCCATAAGAAAGATTGGGCCCATAAATAAGAACTAGAATCCATTTGTGGTCCATTTTGCTAAAGTATATTAAATATCGCCTGCAATTTGAACTTGCCTTATAAAATGTTTACATGCCATTAAATAGTCCTAACATCCCTTGTGTAAATTAAGCAGGCTGTGATGTTCCTTATTCCAAGGAGCAGCAGTGCTTAAAGCTGTAAAATACTTTCATGCAATAAATCAAATACTTTGCTCCTAAAAGCAGGATTATAAATATAAAAAGGCAACAGTACTGACCTTAGTTTCTGCACTCAAATTGCTTTGAGAAAAGTGGTACAGAAAGAAATACTCTTATTTGGATGCTCAGTTCATTTGTTCACTGTGCAGGGAGCATGTGAGTTCCTGGAAAATGTTGTCTACAGATAAGCTTTCCAAAGCACACAACTATTCTTCATAAAAAGGACAGGTTCACAAAACTCCATTCAGGCAGAGACTAGCGTCTTAACTGGCAACTCGAGTGCATGAAAGTAGGTCTCCTCGGCTGGAAGAATCCCGTGAAAGAGCTTCCTGGTTGAGGAGCACTCAGAAATCCTGCTTGCACCTCCTATGCATTCCACACTGTTGCTTTTTATAAAGCCTCTTCCCTCTCCCTCTGCTGGGCCATCAATGGGCTGTTTTCTTGCAAGTGCTCGAAGTTTAATGGAGCTTAAGTGAGACACAGACCATTAACGCAGTATCAATATTTATTTTTGGTTTCCAAGGAAACAGATACCAGCCGGTGGGTAACTTCTTTTCCAGTGTGAGCAAAAGGATCGTTTGCTCAGACTCATATTCTGTTTAGTTTCTTGACGAAAAGACGGTGGTTATGAGGTTAATAAACCACCCTTTATTTAATCAACAGAACCACCTAGACGGGGAGCAGTTTGGAGGGGTTGACCCTCATGGGTGCCAGGAAGGGCAGCTTGGTTTGGGCACCCCACACAGCTCTCCTTGCCCTGCCCATCAGGGCACCCCTTTGCCCTGTGTGTCGCTGTGCAGAATCTTCTCAGTCTCACCTCACTTGTTCACAGGTCCTGTATTCTAACCTGTTCATCAGGTTCAAGGCTTTTTGGAAAAGCACGCTCTGTGTACAAATTATGTCTGGCTTTGTCACAAAGGAAGGAGCTTCGTCAATGGCTACAGCACAAAAGTCATCGTCTCTTGGCTTGGATTAATCCCACAAAGCCAGGGCACCCACAGCCTGGCCATTCTGTGTCTGCTTTCTGGTCCCAGGATGACCTTGGGAAGGGCTGACTCCAGGGTGGAAGGAGATTTGCAGAATAAAGAGTCATCAGGAGATGACAGCTCTGGCCCCTACTCACCGATCACCTCGTTGGTCCATATGTCACTCTTCCTTAGTCTCAAAATCATCCGCTCAAAAAGGAATTGAATGATGTGATCTCCACAGTGCCTTGGAATTATGAAATTCTGTGCAAACATACTGCTAAGTAATGAACTTGTCACGCGCTGCCCTGCGCTTAGCAGCATGGGTCTCTTGGTGGCTTCTGTTATCCTGCAGGGAATTGTCTGTCCTCATTCTGGCTTGCAGTGACTGCCTTGGTTTCTCCTAATTATACATCAGTCAGTATTCCTTTCTGCCAATGTGCTTTTTTTTTTTCCTTCACTGAGCTGAATTTTCCCCCAGATGTGCTCGTTGCTCTTTCACTTTAACTATCTTACTCATGCATTTCAAATGATTAGAGCCCATGTAACTCCAAATGCTCAGATCCTGTGCACCAGCTGTTATATTCTCTTTCAAGTTGTATTGGTTTCCTATGGCTGTGTATAAAATGATCACAGCATTAGCAGCTTTAAACAACACTCATTGTTTGTTCTACAGTTCTATACATTGGAAACCTGGCACAACACAACTGGGGTCTCCATTCATGATGTAACGAGACTAATATTGAGGATCGAGCTGAGTTCTCATCTGCAGGCCCATCTCATCTGGCGAGAAATTCACTTTCAAGCCATTGAGATTGTTGGGAGAATTCAGGTACTTACGGTTGTAGGACTGGCATTGCCTTTCCTTTGTTCCACGTCAGCCTGGGATCTACCAGTGTCTCGAGGCTGTTCATATTCCTTCTTTTGTAGCCCTTCCATCTTCACAGTCAGCAATGGCATGTTGATGCCTTCGTAAGCTTCTGGTACCTCTGACATCCCCTAGCCACCAACTAGAAGTCCCATCTGTCCACCTGATGGTCTTCCCACCCTAAGATGGTCTTCTCACCCTAATCACACCTGCAGCACCACTCTCACAGGCTCTAGATTAGCATTCAATCATATACCAGGGGGTGGGAGAGTTGGTGGTGGCCTAGCTCTTGAATTTTGACTACCGTGCAAGTTATAAATAATAAAAAAGTTGAAAACATGACCCGCCACAGTCTGTACCACCCTGAATGCTGCTGGCTACATGACTGTAGAGGGCTTTGTAGAACAGAATCTCCTGTGCTCATTGATGGACATATATGGAGGGATAAAAATGTCGTGGTGTGCCCGTCAACAATGGACTGCTCTCCTCACATGGTCCCACTGGCTCTTGCAGAGCCCAGAGTGGCATCGACTCTGCTATCTGGGTTTGTGTTCCTACACTGGATGTCTTGAAAGGTGTCCCTGTCATTAAGTGAAGCATGACTGTAGATACAGTGCAGTGTTGTTCAGCTGTGAGAGAGAGCACACATGACCTGGTGCCCACGTGGATGAATTCTGAGGACTTTGTGCTTGGTGAGGTTAGTCAGAGATGGACACGGTGTGGTAACATTTATTTGTGGAATCTAACAAAAGCCACTCTTCAAAGCAGAGTAAAATGACGATACCAGGGGTTGAGAGATGGGGGTTAGGAGACATGTTCTTTTAATATACAGACTTGCAGTGGGTAGTTAAGCAAGCCCTTAGAGAGATTGTAAATAGACACAATACTGTATGATAATCATCCACCAACTAGGAATTTAATTATTCTCATGGGAAAAACAAAGAACGATATCATAGAGAGGTACTACTTACTATGAGGATAACCACTGTGTTACAATACGTGAACATATCCGAGTTTAAAAGAACCTACAAGTCCTTCTAGTCTCCAGCTCTCCCTCTGGGCAAGACTCAGGTGGATGATACTCTTCCCACACTATCAAGACTTCCAGAGTTAGAGGTTTATAAGCGTTGAAGAAAAATCATAAAACATACACTGGCATGGGCATGTTAGGAATCCCTCCTTGGACATTTCTTGCATTCCATGCATTGGGTCCTGGTGGACATGGGTTGCTGGACACCAGCCAGAGTTCCTGCCTCAGTAGGTCTGGGAAGGACCTGAGCATGTCCCAGGAAACCTTGGTGCCACTGGCTCTAGAATGACTGAGAACCACCACCTCGATAAGTGAGCATCACTGGCCGAATCATCACTGTGTGAACGCTGCATTTGGAAACATTTTTTTAATATATATAATTTATATGTAAGTAGATGAAATATTTATACCTACCTATATGTTCATGCACAAATACCTATGTGGAAATCTGTATACATTTATGCTGTATCCACCGAGTTTGGGTACTGAGCGGTACTTTGATATATTTAGGCAGATTGTACACAACCATGTACAGATCACACTGGGCACGGGTTTCATTCCCTGTTGTTAAATTCCATTCTGTTCTCAGCTGCAGTTTCTTTTGTAAACTCAACCGTAGTTATCTGCTGCCTCCTGTGCATTTGTAAACTTCAGCATTTCCACACTCCCAGAGGACCTGTAATGCCATAACCGCGGCTCTGTTCTTCCTTGTTTCACTTTTCTTTTAATGAGACCCTTAAATATTCTTTGTAAGTACAGCCTGCCAGCCATTTCCTTCCCATCATCCCCGTTGACTGGCTTTGAAAATTCTTGAAAAGGTCCATATCCAGAGACAGCAGGATGGTTTAGGGGATGGTTTTGTTGTTCTGAGCTTCGGTTTTTCAATCTATGAAAAGTGAGCATTTACCTCCGCTCTAGCTGCATGCACCAGCCCTCAGCACCAATAACAGGAACGCGACTCGAACTTGGCTCCAAGAAAACTGTGCAGAGGTAACGCTACCCACCAGCCCTGAGCCCAAGGGGTTAAATTCACGTCCTCGGGACTGAGCCTCATGATCTGTCTCCTGCTTTTGGTCATGTATTTCTCAGTGTTAGCTTTATTCTCCAAAAAGCTATTACCAAGCAAATGCCCAAGAAGTGCCAAGCTTCCTCCTCTGAATGTAATGACCCCCCTTGAAAAAGGTTCCTTGACTAGTGTCCCAGGATTGTGTTTCACTGGACAGACTTGGGTCTTGGGCTTGTCCTTGTTCTGGTCACTGTGGCTGACCCTCAGGGTCAGGGCTTGGATCTCGGGTTGGGTCAGCCCCATTTGAACCGTAGAAACTGAATTGAGAGCTGGATGACTTTCTCGAGTAAATTTAGGAGGCATTTCTACACAGCAAGGAGGAGTGGATTCAGAGCACTTAGTAGCGGGGTTGGGGGGTCCAGGGCCCTTCCGACTCCCTCATCATGGTCAATCATGTGCACCTGTAGGAACTTTCAAGCCATTAGTTACTATGTCAGTTCAAGGTTTGATGGTGATGGAGGTAACCAATGATGATGGTGAAGATGACGAAGGTGGTGATGATCCCATTATGAACAGTCCCACACAAAACTCCAGGTGAGTTATAGCAGCTGCACCCCCCTTTCACTGGCTGCAGAGTCCCTAACCCTTACCTCTTAATATGAGAGGGGATTTTTCCATTGCCTGGTGCCTCTCAGTTCTTGGAAAACTTTCTCTGTCCCTTCCCCAGCAAACTTTTGTCCTCATATAACTTTGTGTACAAGGGCTGGGGTGTCCTTAGAGACAGAGTGGGGAGCAGAACAGGCAGGTCCACTGAAATACACTGCTGATGGGGAGCAGCGGGGAGACAGGAGAGGTCTGCTGCGCCCTGTGGGTCACTTCCCTGGCTGGGGATCAAACTCAGGCTATAGTGGTGTTAGCGCTGAGACTTAACCCCTAGGCCACCAGGGCGGCCCAATCCTCACACAGCTTCTTGAGGCTCATCACCCTGTTCATAACACTGAAACCCATGAGAATTCAGATGGATATTTTCATATGTAGTTCAGATGGAGCTGCCTGGGGAATTCTGAAGAAATGCATATGGTTTAGGAACACAAGCCTCGAATACAGTAGAGTTCCATTGTCTTCTTGTAGTTAATATGCCAAGAAACACATCTGACCTGCTGACGTCCCCATGGCCAACCTGGCCACCAGGCTCTCCTGTGTAGTTCTCACCTCTTGTCAACCGTGTAGTCATGAATTGTTTGCAAGGACACAAACCTTGCAGGGATTGAATCACCTGGACAGATCCTGACCCATTCCTCTTTCTTATGGAACAACTTGAAATAACTAGATCAACACAGAGATTTTTAATAAACTACAATGTAATTTAAATGAGAAGGTAGCAGTTTACTAAGACTCAAGACATTAAGTTAAGTGCTTCATGACTGATAACTCATCTTTTCTAAAATATTTACTCATTTGTAGGGTGCTTTTAGGTCATTGCCTTTAGGTGCTTGATTTTCATTATAAGTGCTTGGTGGTTATATGCTTTTTTGTCTTTGTCTAACAGAAGAGGTAATGGGACTTGGAAAACATTTGTCTTCAAACTGTAGCTTCCCTGAGCAAACAGTGCGCTAGGTAAAGGGATGGTCTGTTGAACACTTGAAATACAGTGTGACTAAGGAACAAGATTTTTAATTGTATTTAATTTTAACGGACTTAAATTTAAACCTTGAAGGACCCATGTGGTTAGCGGCCGCCATATTAGTCAGTCTACATTGATGCCTAGAAAGTGAACCCAGGTATTATGACTCTAAATCCAGAAACCTCATGCTATCCCTGGTTTGTCCAAGATAAACTCAGTCATGGCCCTCCAAATATCTAAATTGCCCATTTTCTTCATTTGAGGAGAACTCAGCTGTAGACACTTTTTAGTTAGTGCACAAGTTACTCTTGCTAAAAACTTAAGTCTGTAACTCTGCCAATGAAGCAGAGCTAAGAGCTGAAGCTACAACCCAGCTCATTCTCCATAAAAAACCCTCCTGGACTACAGATCCCCTTAGTCTCTCAAATTTCCTCTGCCAGAGTTGATGATTCCAATTGTTTTCTCAATAATCCATGTCTTGACAATCATAACACAGAACGCTCCAGGGCTTATTTCTTGCTCTCTTGGCAAAGAAAAGAATATATCCCAGGACTTATTCTTGATAGGATGGAAAAGCCATTTCCCTAACTTCCTTTCATGCAAAAAACTTAAAACCACGACCTGTGTACTTTTATTACTGGTAATCATTTCGGGCCTAGCCTCAAGTCATTGATGGAAAGACAAGAAATGATTTGTGAGTTTTGAGAGCAGCTGCTTATCAGCAGCCAAGAGGACACGGGTAAGGGGGTGTAGGGGACCATTGGAGAGAGTACAGAAGTCCCTCAGTTTCACTTGAAGGAAGAAGACCAGGGAAAGGAAGAGGAGACCAACCATCCCAAGTGGTGGCAACTCACAGCACCATGCTGGGGATGTGGGGTCTCATTATGGGGTCTAAGAGAAGGCAATGAAGTCAACAGAGAGCCATGTTTTACAGGGATCCTGGGAAAGAAAGGGGACAAGTAATGGATAATGTTAGCTTCTGGTTGACTAGAAGCTTGGCCTGAAATCCTTTGACTTCCACCAAATGAATGATGAATGATGAATGAGACGGTATCTTTCATGTGGTTTATAGTTTAAAGTGATAGATTTGACCAAAATTACACTAGCAAATTCCCTAAATCACCCCTAGAGAACAGTATTGATGATTTCGTTTGTAGTCCTATATATTACTGTAGGTGGGTAAAAAATATATCTGCTACTGGTCACTACAAAACAAAGGTTGTCCAGGCAACCTACATTTTTATGTTATTTCTATTTCTTTCTTTCTTTCTTTTTAATTTTGTCTTTGCATTTTTGGCCAAGTGCCTTGACTTGGTTTCACAAAAGTTAAATGCATGAATGGTGAAACTCTAACCAGATTTCTTGACTCCACAAGTGGGGTTCAATTTCTGTAATGGGAGGTTAATGATTAAGGTCACTGACACCCCAGTTCTGTCCCTCTGACCCTCTGTCCTCAGTGACTAGGACGGGAGATCAATGCTGTCTTCAGGAATATCCCCGGACTAGACTGTGAGCATGTTCCTGCTGAACACACCAGGTCACAAGAAACTAAAGGCAGAGGTGTGAATCTAGGGGCAGAGGGCTTACTGTGTACCAGGCCCACCTACAGAAGTAGGCGAAGAATTAGACACCAACTCTCAGGGTGTTAGGGGAGCCAGTCAATGGAAGGATGTAAAGATAACTCTCTAGAACTTAACCAAACACTTGATTGGACAAAAGCTGTCCTAAGATTTCAAGCCCTATTAAAGACTGAAGATTTTCCTTTCATTTCTGTTAGACAACCTGTTTCTATATCCACGAGCCAAGGTAGTGAGATGCCTCCTGCTCCACGGAGGCCTTTGACCGTGTCTTGGCTGCTGTAAATTTAACCTGTAGTAAAAAGAGCTGCAGATTAGTGAGAAGAATATGTGAACTGGCAGGATCTCTCTCTTGCCATGGGGCCCGAGCCAGCCTATCTTCAGCTTCCATGTGGTCTGATTATCATGTTCAGGTAGAAGGTGGTTACCAAGAAACAAGGTGTGAACCCCATTAGGGCGATCTGTGCCTCCACTCTTTGAGAAGCTGAACGGCAAGTTTTTACTTAACACCAAGGAGGAGGTTCATGGAAATGATGTCAGAGAGGTGCAAGTTGGTTTGGCTGTGATGTTAAGATCATTGCTGCAATGCCAGTGGAGGGTAAGGCCGTGTTCTTCGGATGTGAGGGAGCTAGTGGGTGCTCCCTGAACTGCCGGTGACATCCATTTTTTAATTCCATAACGTTATCTGTAACTGACATGTGATTATAATACCGCCATTCTCTTTAATGCAGTCTGTAAAAACACATTGATTTTATAGCTCCCCAAACCGATTACATTAATATCTGTGCATAATTAGTTTACACATTACTAAATTACTGACAGATTAAAAGTGAAATAGTGCAGTTCATACTCAGCCGCATAACTGCCAGAAAGGAAATTAATATGGATTCAAATGGTCCTCAGAGACCTACATTGAAATAGCAGAAATCTATAAAGGCTGCTTGCATTAGGAAATTTCTATCAGCAACATGTTTGTGGTTGATGCTTTCTTAAGTCTGCTAATATGAGCTGAGTGGTGCAGGAAATGATACGTGGGCGGTGCTTTGACTCTCTCCAACTCAAGACTGTGTTTATGAAAAAGCAAATGCTTAATTGTGGCATTTGATGTCAGGGGGAGGCAGGCAGGCTTTCAGGCTGGAAAGGCAAACTTCTACCTTCCCTGGCTTTTCCAAATGATCTAAGTTCATGTGTGGAACTGCCATGTCCTGTTGTCCGACACGGCTTCTTATAGCCCTGGCAAGATTTACGGTCGTCTCTCCAGCCACCATGACACATGCACACTGGATTGACCCCCAGAGCTTTCTTTTCACTCTGCATCTCTGCTGTGGCCACCAGCTTGTGCATGTCTGGAGATGCAAGTGGGAAGTCAGTCTACTACCAGTCCTGCTTTGTGGGCATTGGGTACAGAGTCTAGACCTTACTTTAAAATCCCCACACTCTGTAAATCTTTGACTCCAAGGGTTCAGCATGAATTCCTTTTTCTTTCTCTGTCTGGTAGGAAAGCACATTTGAACTCATTTCCATAGGGACGATACTTACACTCTCTTGAATGCTGAAGAGTATTAATTCTGAAGAGGTAGTTGGCTATAAACAAAGCTTAAGAAATATGCCAGGCCCTCCCTGGTGGCGCAGCGGGTTAAAGCACAGCACTGAGAATCTAAAGCCGCTTCCGCATGAGTTCGATCCCTGCCTGCCCCGGAGGTGACCACATGGTGTGGCAGACCTCTCCTGACCGCCCGCTGCTCCCTTCATCAGTGTGCTTCGTCGATCTGCCTGCTCTGTTCCCCACTCTGTCTCTGGTGAAGCCTCTCACCACCCCTGAGCCTCTGGCCTGTACCCCAGTTCTGTATGCATAAATAAATAAATCTTTAAAAAAAAAAAAGAAAGAAAGAAATATGCCAAAGCAGCCACTAGCAGGCCTCGGAGACAAGCCCTCACATGGATTGAATACTCGCTGTGTTCCAGAGCCTCTATGGGGCTTGTTATCCTGGTTCTGAGAACTAGAACCCACACAGTAATTTGGGGAGGGAGAAATCAGGGTCCCATCTCATTAATGATGAAAGTTGCTCAGAACAGAATGGTCATGTGATCAAGTTCACATGTTAGTTAGAGATTTCATAAAATAATAAATAAAATAAGTACACTTTAATTTAACAAGTGAGTTCCTTTTTATTTGTCTCCAGAGCATAAGCAGGAAGTGGACAGATGGACACAAAGGGAGAAGGGACACCCCAGAGGCACGAGGAATTGTCCATAGCTGTGGATGACTGCAGTCAGAAGCTCCGGTCTTTGAAACATTCTAACACATGCCACACCACCATCATTGTGTTACTGCTTACTGCATAAAAAGTTGCAGCAAAACATAATAGCTTCAAAATATTGGGGGTCTCACCAATGAGTTAGGAGCCCAGGTGCCTTAGCTAGAGTCTGGCTCAAGGTCTCTCACCGAGCAAGCCCAGCTGCTGTGGTCTCAGGTAGAGACTAGAGAGCGGCCCCCAGCCCATCAGTAATGCTTGACAGGGCTTGGTTCCCCTGTCTGTTGGATCCTGTTAGATCCTGTTCCCCACTCTGTCTCTGGTGAAGCCTCTCACCGCCCCTGAGCCTCTGGCCTGCACCCCAGTTCTGTATGCACAAATAAATAAATCTTTAAAAAAAAAAAAGAAAGAAATATGCCAAAGCATATTTCACTTGGACCCTTTGTTACTTGGACCCTTCTAAGGGGCAGCTTACAATATCGGAGGAGGAGCAGGAAAGAAAAAGGGAGAGAAGAGGGTGAAGAGGGAGAGAAGAGAAAGAAAGAAGGAGGGATAGGGCGAGAGGAAAGTCAGACTTGCACAGCCGAACCTCACAAGTGACCTCCTTCCCCCTCCCTGTATTCTGCTTGTCATTAGGTCCCACCCACTCGCAAGGATTTAAACAGCAGGAGGCAGCGATTCCAGGAAGGTGGATTCAAGCTGCCTACCACATCATGACTTCCTTTCTTCATTATATAGGTTTATTTTATTTTAATAACAAGAAATCATGGGCCACCTACCAATATGCTAGGTTTTATATTTAAAACTAGAGATATTCTACTGGTAAACCACAGATAATAGTATAAAAACTTCCAGTAATACATATACACCATGGAATATTACTCAGCAATCAAAAAAAGATACACTCATTCCTTCTGCAGCAACATGAATGGAGCTGGAAGGGATCATGCGGGGAGACAAGGGAGGTCTGCTGCACCATGTAGTCACCTCTGGGGCCAGGATCTAACTCACACTGAAGCGGCTGTGGCCAGCTTATAGTGCTGTGTCCTAACCGTTGCGCCACCAGGGAGGACCCAGGTCATGCTTTTCTCTTACCCACAAAACCATATCTCTCCCCTTATTTTAATGTTATCTTGGGGCAGAGACTTGTAAGAAAATAGGTCAGAGGTAAGTGGATGGAAGCAGGGAGACCAGTGCAAGGGTCATGGCAGATGCCAAGTGAAGGTGATGGTGACGTGGAGCCGGAGGTGGCAGAGGACAGGGACCACGTGAATGTCTTATGAGTCAAGAGTTTGGAATGTGGGACCATCAGAGTTCAGAGACACTGGAGCTCATGTGGTGAGACTGGAGGGTAATCTGCTGAGTTAAATGTTAACATATAAAAATCTGAAAAATAAATACCTTCACAGCAGTAGCGTCTTGACTGGGATTTGACCGAGTAACTGGACACCACCATCTAGTCCAGTGAACACATGAAGTGAAGGGCCACAGGGAATGCTTGTTACCACCTTACCTGACTGCTGCGTCCTCCTGTACCTCAGCTTCTTCTAGCGACTGCAGTTTAGACATTATTTTGAGTACTCTACTTTTTAAAGTGTTAATTCCAACTCTCCCTTTAAAAAATACGCCTTGCCTTGTGTCCTTGTCCGTGGAACTCTGGGAGGGTGGTGGCGAACAGCAGAACACATGGTGGAGAACACATTTTAAGCAGAAAACAGATGTATAAGTTGCTCTGGTCACAGCATTCAAGTTCATGCTAAAGATGATAAACCAGCATCCCCACTCGTGAGCCGATAATCTCCTAAAGAATAGTGAGTCCATAAATGGGTTAATGGAGAGTCGGGTTCTCAGGAGAGAGCTACTATGAAATAGTCATAGAAAGGATGTTCTAAGTGATCTCACCTGGCTGTAGTTGCCATGGAAACTCATTTCCCTTATTTATATTTCTTTCCCCCCTCCCCAGTTACTAGTAGTGATAATTTGGCCAGTTATTAAAAAAAGCAAGGAAGGGGCTATGTGAACTCAGGCAAGAAATGAAAAGTAAGAGGGGAGAAGAGGGTGTTAAATAGAAAAATGGATGCATCACTGAAACAGTTTCAATTAGCTTCTAACTTACTTTGTCCCTTTACATGTAAATGTTTGGTGGCTTGGGGTTGCAAGCAAAGTACAGAAAAGGTTTACAGTACAAGAAGGAAAGTCTTTAAACATTTTAATCATTTATTTTTCTTAAGACTAAGACCTTGAAGGGAACTCTCCTAAGGAGAAATGTGTACATCTGTTTGGATATAAAAATCTCACTCTTTCCATTGTCATATGGATATAAAAATCTCACTCTTTCCATTGTCAAGCAGACATATATATGTCTGCTTGAATTGGAGGTTTCTAGACTAGTGGATCATGGGTGCTAGAGGCCAAAGACTTTGAGAATTTCACAGAATCACTTGTCTCCTTGCATAATGTGTATGTACACAAGCATGCAGTAGCTGGCAACTTCATGGGCTTTGAAGAACTGCACAACACTCCAAACAGAGTTGTCACCTTAAAGGAAAGGTACGATGCATATATGTAGTTGTTGGAACAACAATGCTTGCAAAAAAAAAAAAAAAAATTTCCAGAATTGCTTTCATCTTGTTCTCAGACTGCTGCTCTACCTTAAACACAGTGGCACTTCTTGATGGCTTGAGAACACTGATCAAAGCAGTAGAACTCACATCATGTACTCTTCTAAGGGAGAGTACATGATGTGAGTGTACACAGTCAGGCCATAGATGAACTGAACCCAGTGAAGAGAACCTAAAAGAACTGTGGGAACCACAGTTAATTATCTCTGCCATCTTTAAGATAAGGTTGAAGACAAGGAAGACAAACAGCAGCTGGACTTACTATGTAAGGAACCCCTCCTTTGTGGGGTGAAAACACAAACTTTGAAGTCCCACAAAAGGAGATACTGGGCCTTCCCTGGTGGTGCAGCGGGTTAAAGCATGGCACTAAGAAGTGAAAACCATTTCAGCATGAGTTCGATTCCCGCCCCAGAGGTGACCCACGTGGCACAGAAGACCTCTCCTGAACCGCCCACTGCTCCCCTCAGCAGTGTACTTCATCGGTCTGCCTGTTCTGCTCCCCACTCTGTCTCTGGTGAATCCTCTCACCTCCCCTGCACCTCTGGCCACCTGCACCCCAGCTATGTATGCATTTAAAAAAGAAAAAGGAGATACTATACTAAAGACCCTATAAGTTATTTACCACCCATAAACCTCAGTTTTCCCACTACATGTAGGGCCTTAGATATTATGTAAGCTACTATATTATAGAAAATCCTTACTAGCTCATAGCAGGGATTTAAATGGTGATTGTTAGTGCTTTCAGCCCATTTCCTTATGAGGTTGCTCTGGAGTGTTGGAGTCAGAGATGCAGTAGAGAGTGACCTTTACTGTTGTTCTGCCAAGGTCTGTCCTTGGAAGCATCTGGGACCATTAGCCACACAGATTCAACTCAGAAGTTCTCCTCAGTGAGCCTAAGGCAACATTATCCATAACAAGTCAGAAAGTCAGAACCTCTTCCACATCTTCAAGAGCTACATTTGCATTTATTCAGCACATATTTTAAAAACAATTTCCCCTTATTATAAAAATAATATTTGCTTAATTTTTAAATTAGTTGCTAATGTACAAAATTAGAGATTTTACATAAAGTTGTCAGTTTCAGGTTTATTGCCAGAACTTGGAATTCTGGAACCAATTCAGCTCTTATTCCCTCAACAAACATGGCCAGAAGTAGCATCGACTACTCATGGGCGAGACCATACATGTTTTGGTTACTGGGAGTCTCCCTCACTCCCTAAAATCCCTTAGATTGAGTCCACATCTCTCATTTAGATTGTCTGCTGGAAACTATAAAAGCCTGAATTTACAACCATGGACTCTCAGTCGTAATTTTTTTTTTTTTAAGAAAATAAACATTTCAGGTTACTTCATCAGGAAGAAGGGGCATTTAGGAAAGTTCAGCTATATGCAGAAAAAGTTACTTTATATATTTTTTTCCATTTCAGATTTTCTCTTTCTCTTTTAGTCCAGAAGGGGGGGGGGGGAAAGAGCTGCAGATAAGTGATGCTCTTAGCACTCATAAAGTTCAAAGTAAGCAATTATACTTCACTTTACAAGATCTATAGCAAAATAAATTGCAATGGATTGAACAGTTAAAATATTTATAAAGGCATAGGGGAAAGACCAGAAAACACACACACACACACACACACACACATTTGCCCTAAACTTAGATCATCCTTAAAAGGTGTCAGTAGCTCCAGAGAAGTCAGAGAAGTTCCACCGAGTGCAATTCTGTCTTCTGAGTATATTTGAAAGAGTTTCAGAGATTCCTTAAAGTTATGAAAAAATTTTAAAAATACTTCCTGTCAAAGAAGAACTTCTAGACCAATGTCATCGATGAAAGAGAACCAGAAAGAAAGAGTCCCCTTCCTGGAAACTCCAGCTCAGAAGCAGGGTCCAGGAGAGAGCCCTGCAGACAGTGTGTGACTGGGCAAAGCCTCCGAAAGTCAGCACCAGTGCTCACGGGTTTGGCTGTGCACACTGCCACCACAGCTATAAAGAGAAACAGAACCTTGGCACCACAAAACAGGAAAACAAAACAAAGCAAACAAACAAAAACACCCTAATTTAACAGGATAGAGAGAACACGAGGAGCAAGGCTGTGTGTCCAGTTACTGACGGGCACCCCGAAGCTGCGGGTGCCAGGCAGAGGTGTGCTGGGGCCCAGGGCCTTCGGGCCATCGGGCCTTCCGACGGGGGGCAGGGGATGGGGAGGGGGGTGCAGGGGACTGGCCCTTGAGCAAAAGTCTGCTTTAGCGGGGCAACTATCCTCTGGGCCCCCTCAGAAAAGAGGGTGGGACCCCTCTGCCCTTCCTTTTATAAAGGTACCCCCAAATGGCTGCTCTACCCCACCCGAGCCGAGCCGGGCCCCCTGGATGTCAGGGGAGAGAGCGGGTCACAGCTGTGCTGGCGCCATTAGACCTCAGGGCAGGAGTCCTGTCCTGCTGGGTCACCTGTCCTCATGTCCTGGGGGTCAAGGAGGTGAACTGTGTGTCCAGACGGGGTGAACACACCAAGCTCTTTGGGCCAGGCTGGGGCCTTGGTGCAGGAACGCTCAACTATTGGGATACAACACACCTGGACAGGAGGTTCTATGTAAAGAAAATATTGGAAAGAAAGAATAAAAAATGGAAATTATTGATAAAATTATTTTTAGTCAATGGTACTTGTTTTTATCTTTTCATGTGTTTTAGTAATATACACATTTTATATGGATTTTTTTAGTATTTTATATATTCATGTATTTTAATTTGAAGTTTTAGCAGAATGGTGCTCACTGCCAGTCCTGTTTTGAAACCTTTTTTTTTTTTCAATTGGCATAATATAACCAGACTTTTTTTTGAAATATGACCTTCTATAGGAACAAATTATACGAATCTATCCTTTCTCGTATATATACATATATACATATATATATGTGTATATATATATACATACACACATATATACATACATATATGTGTGTGTGTATATGTGTGCGTGTTTGTGTGTGTGTGTATATATATTTCATTTATTTATTTATGCATAAAAAACTGGGGTACAGGCCAGAGGTGCAGGCGCGGTGAGAAGATTCACCAGAAACAAAGTGGGGAGCAGAACTGGCAGATTGACAAAGTACACTAACTGCTGAAGGGAGCAGCGGGGAGACAGGAGAGGTCTGCTGTGCCATGTGGATCACCCCCAGGCCCTTTTTTTTTTAAGTGCAAGTCAACAGTTCTACAAAAATACTGCTAGTGAAAATTTGTTTATGTTCACGCTTGTCTCCTTAGCCTAAGTCTGCAGATGTAGCATTGTATGACAAGCTGGTCTATATCCCAGCTAGTATGTATAAAGCGCTATATCCATTTATATTGTAATCAGTGGTGTTTGAGAATTTCCACCTTCTAACATCATCACTAACGTTGACTATTGTGATTTTTGCAAGCCTTCTGCATCATTTCTTTTTTTTTTTTAATTTGGTGAAATGTCCATGCCTTACTCTTTAAGAATTTTTTAAATTATTCATATGCTAACCATATCAACCCTTTGTTTTTTTAGTTACCCTTTTTAATGTGTTTTGATGGGCAGACCTTTTTGTATATATGTGGTAAATATTTATTTTGTAAATTATTTTAGGGTTCCTGCTTCTCCAGACAATACTCTGTAATCATCCATCTCTATATTCTTGAAGAACATCATTTCCTTTTTCACGCTCTTATAGTTCATCTAAAATGTATTCTTTTGATTTTTTTTTTTAGTCAAAAACTGGTTTCCTCTGCTCCCATAAATGAATAGCCAGTTGCCATCATACCAACATGATTGAATAATATGCCATATCTTCTCACATTGATGTCACATTGGTCGTGCGCTAAATTCCTATTTCTACTTGGTAATGTTCCTAGAAAGTTATCCTGTGTCATTAACCCTATACCATACCACCAAACTAATAACTTCACAACATAGTCTAATTAAATGTAGGAGAAATCTTCCCTTAATATTCTTCTTTTCCAAAACATTCTTGAATAGTCTTGTACATCTATTCTTCTTCATCAACTTAAAGGTTCTTTTCCTTTAAAGAGGGGGATTTAGTTGGTATTTATTTATAGCCTAATCCGGGGAGGATATTATTAGTTAAGTCATCTTTCAACATTTCTAGGGGGAAAACATTGTTTTTCTTCAAAGGTACGCACATTGAAAAAGTATGTTTCTGGTGAATACATTTTAATGGTAGAAAGATGATATAGAATCACACTGGTTCTTTTTTTCTTTTTAAATAAATCTTTATGTAGCAATTCATGCAGGGAAACTGGTAAATCCCATTACCAAGATGAATAGAAGAAAACAAAATTTTATTTAAGAAGGAAAAACTTTAGCTAACAGAAAGGTCTGGAAAGAGATCCCATGTGAGCCAACAGCTACCTGGACAAACTTTGTTCCTAGAATGAGGCGGCTGGCCTGTTCCTTTCTTCTTGCTATGCACCAAAGAGCAAATGTTTGGTATTTAGGAACCTTTTTTTTTCTTTTGACTTGAAAAGACATACATCAATGATTTTACCATTGCTTTGAAAACTAATCTTCTAGAGCTAGAGGAAAAAAAAAGTTCTAAAAAAAAAAAGCAAATTAAATTACAGTTTTTTGGTTTTTTTTTTTTTTTTTTTTTAGATTTTATTATTTCTACTGTCACTTAAGAACAGTGAGAAAGTTTTACAGTCTCAGGAAAAGAGATGCAGCATTTTCTCCACAAACTTGCAAAGGTAGTTAATGCATTTGAATTGTCACATGATACTTTCATAATCGTGGCTGTGGGTGTGGAGAAATGGGGAAGGTGGCTCTGAGCGGGAACACACAGGAGGAGCCTTCTAAGCAGAGATAAAGACACAGTGATTGTGACATTGTGAGAGCCTCTGGAGAAAATCTGTTAATACCCATCACAAATAGTATTGGAGAGTGTCTCGCTGGGCAAGCATGGAAACTGACCCCTTCATATTTCCAACACATCTTTCATAGTCATTTTAGAATAAAGCAACTTGTATGTAAAATCTGTCAGCCAGTGGAATCAGTCTCCTTGACTTACTATGAAATCAAAGGTGCCAAGGTTTTCTGGCTAAAGAGAATAAAATAATGTATGAAATGTTCCGTCTTGATCCTTCCATAGGAATTCTAGTCTAGTGTATTTTTTTCCTACCACTTTTTACAGATCAGCCGGACAAGTGTTCTGTTGCTTTCCCCTCTAAAATTGCCAGCCCTACTGTGGGATCCCTTTGTTGAGTGTCTTCTTGGTTCCCTGATGAGGGCAGATTTCTGAGTGTGTGAAACCTTCTAGTGGTATTTTTCAGTTGATAATGGTGTTCAATACAGTCATTAAATGGCCATTTTAGGTTTCCTTAAATCTTGACATGGCCTGAATAAGAGTGATACAGGGACTTTGTTTAGAACATTTGGGCAACCAGAGGCAGTTTGTTTGTACCCTAAGTAAGGAACTGTGTGATTAAGTTTCCGCACTAAGAGCTGGTTTTGTTAGCGTATTGGGTTTTCTGGAATGTGACCACACTGGAAGGAAATAATTCTATATGCATTCTATACCACGCATTCTCATAATAAATGTGTGAGAGAAAAGCACCTTCCCGCCATTCTTATGTGTGCTTCCAAGTGTCGCCAGTTCGGAAACTGGAGCAGCCATGAAAATTGGAACCAAGTTACTGAATTCTCTTTAGATGTTGTATGTTTATAGAAATGCAACATTCAAGCCTCCCTGGTGGGGCAAGAGGCTAAGTCTCAGAGCTATCAAGCTATTGCCAGCCACTGCAGCCTGAGTTCGATCCCCAGCCAGGGAGTGACCCACAGGGCAAAGCAGTCCTCTCCTGTCTCCCCTCTTCTATCCCTCTTCTGTTTCAGTATTCTGCCCCCCACTTTGTCTCTGGTGAGTCCTCTCATACCCTGCACCTCTGGCCTGTAGCCCAGTTCTTAATATATTGTAAATAAATAAATACATCTTTAAAACAAATACAACATTCATTTGTTGTAACTGGTGGCTGCTATTAACTGTTCTTATTTTGAGCTGCAGACGCCTGAATAAGTTTGTTGAAGTTGCACATTATAATTTTAAAGGAGCTAATTGAATACTAATCCAATGCACAGTGCAAAAATTATTTAAACCATTCCTAGGAAAAGCCGAAAATCCCAGCAGCTGCCTTGGTCCTAGTAAATCCCTACCCCTGTGAAACTGAGAAAATGAATATTCAATATTTTTTCCATTTGAGTCTCTTGACATCCTATTGATTCACTTTATTTTCCCAACAATTTTCTGACAGGTTTCCCGATGTGGATTCTGTAAATTCTTTGATATTCATCTTGTGATTGCCTTTGAAAATGAGCGCCGTGGCCAACTTTGGGCTGGGGCTTAGAACTCAGGCACCCGAAGACCCGCACACCCCGGGAGCCGGCATATTTGTAGAATTTTGCTGTATTACCCTGTGATCCTCAGATCTGGGGCAGTGTCAAACATCAGAAGGGAAGGAGGTTCAAGGGTGCATGAAACCAAGTTATGTTTGCAAGCCAGGCAAGCCGAGGGCCTTGGGGGGCAAAGAGAAGTGGGAAATGGTTGGACCGACCTCAAGACTGTGCTGATAGGGGAAAGCGGACGAAGGAGAATCACTTAGAGGTGAAAAAAGTAGGGCAAAGAAGCTAACAGGTGTGGCAGGAAGGTAGTGCCTTCCCCAGATCGTCTGTAACAGGAACAGTCCGATGACTTAGCTCAGGAGGGACAGGGGAGAACGGGAGCTGCTCTTGCCATTGTGGGACCCATCACAAGTCATCCCACCCATGCACTCTTCCCCAGAGGGCACAGAGCCCAGTCAGGTGACACAGCTCCTCTTACCTTGCTAATGATGCCTTACAAGAGGAGCTTCACCTTGGGCAAAACGAAATCTGACCATCATCTCTTCAGAGAAATATATTGCATGTAGATCCCTTTACAGAATTCATCACACATCATAGGAAACACTCAGAGGGTTTTCTACCAGGAGCTTAAGATCCACAATTTACTCATTTCTTTTCTTTTTTTTCCTCCCTTAGTGTCCAGTTCCAAGCAATGAATATAGTATATTTTAACAATAGCAGTAAAATGAATGAATGAATGAATGAAAAGTTACATGGTTTGTAATGTAGAAAATGTCAGCTGGCCTATTGCCCAAACAGAAATCAGTTCTTTTTCTTGGTAACAACAGTTGAGTTAAACAACTGCCAGTCTTCCTGTGTGCAATTGACTTTAGAGACAAGTTTGGAGATACAGATGTAGATATATAAATATAGTTTATCTGCCCATCCATTCATCATCCCACTTGTCCATCTGTCCATCTATCCATCCGTACGTCCGTCCATCCATCCATCCATCCATCCATCCATCCATCCATCCATCCATCCATCCATCCATCCATCCATCCATCCAGATGTTCTCTGACATCTCTTATAAACCCAACATGTTTTTCAATGGTGTCTTTGAGGTTGTACCTTGAAGTGAGAGGTATTCTATTCCATTTCTCTCTGACACTTCTGGCAGCTGAGATTGCCAGCGTCTCAACACCTAGGTCCCTGGTTAAATTAACTGGTCTTTTCAATCAAAAAATATCAAGCTGGCTGTTTTGACTGCTTGAGTATTGACTTAGACAAACTGGTTGTGAGTTTAAACAAAACCTCAGCGGCTTTTTCTCTGCGCACAGCTTTTCTGGAGCCTGATACAACTATGGCCACATCTCATATTGTTTGTTTTTCTGGAAAAGAATATTCTTAATTGCTACAGGTAACACATTTTTAAGATAAATACAAAACATTGCTGATTTAAAAAATTGTTTTTAAAGATTATTTTTGCATACAGAATGGGGTACAGACCAGAGGTATGGGGGGGGTGAGAGGATTCACCAGAGACAGAGTGGGGAGCACAACAGGCAGCTTGACAAGATGCACTGCTGAGGGGAGCAGTGGGGAGGCAGGAGAGGTCTGTTGCATCATGCAGTCGCCTCTGGTGCAGGGGATCAAACTCTTGCTGTAGTGGCCATGGATAGCTTCGTAGTGCTGAGCTTTAACCCACTGCGCCACCAGGGAGGCCCCCGCTACTGATGGAGTGGAGTGGGATGTTACAAAAATGAGAAATCCAAAGCGCTCTTGATACCTAGTGCTTTTGGTCACATGGGCCTCACTCAATGTTTGTGACTTAATGCCTCCCTCTCCTAAGACCAACATGACGTTTCAGGCAGGCGGGGACTGTATCTTCTCAATTCCTGAGTAAGTGTAGACAATGCTGATCAGCAAGAAATTTTAACATGTAATATTAGCTGCTGACATTTATTCATTTTCTAAGTGAATAAGGGTCATTCAACCTTAATGTATTCTTTTGAATAAAGTTTTTTTGGAACACAACCACATTTTCATTCATTTTCATGTTGGGCTTGGCTGCTTCCAGCCTACAGCCGCAGAAGCTAGCACTTGTACAGAGACCACCGTCTATACAGCCTACAATATCTTCCATCTGGATCCTTCCAGGGAAAATGTCCTGTTCTTGATTGACAGTATGTTGGTCACTGTGCTGATCTGTGCATTATCCCTTTCAGTTTTCACAGCAATCCTCTGTGAGATGGTCCTTGTCCTCCTCTTTTGCAAACGAGGAAACTGAGGTACACAGAGGCTCAGTAAGGGAGCAGGGAAGCCTGGACCCTCAGCATTCTAGGGACGCCAGAGGCTCTGCCTGTCTTCTGCTCCTTGAGAGAGCATAGGCAACATCCCCGAGGCAGTTAGCCACTGGTGGGCTGTCAGGGCCCCACTTCCCAAACTGGGATTGCCCACAGCACTGCCTTGCCGGGAGAGCTGGACTGGAGTGGTTGATGGCGCCCAGTGACCAGGCGGGGCCCACGGCTGCCACCGCCCAGCCTGGCATCTGAAGGGCAGAAGCCACCTCCCCACCCCTGTGGCGGCCACCTACAGGTTCATTCTGCATCGAGGTGTGAGCTCTCAGGCCACCTGGAGCCCAGCCAAGTCATATCCGCAGCTCTGTGACCACAGAGAAGGGGGCTTGGTGCCTGCACCCCAGAGGGAGTGCGGGGCGACATTTTCTACAGAGAAGCATCTGCGCCTCTACTTGTGGGGCGCAAGACGTTCCTTCCTGGCCAGGCCTGGTGCCTGCCTCCCAGTCTGCAGGCTCCGAAGCATGCGGAGGAATTTCACCTTCAGTCAGAAAGCCAGGGGACAGGAGGTTACCAAACAAACAGTTGTAATGGGAGCGGATTTCTTTCATTTAAAAAATGTTTTAAACCCCTCTGCTAATGACTTGGTGATTTTCACAGGAGTAAATGTGCTGACTTAAAAAATCCGTGGGAGGTCAATAATTTTCCCTCTGCCTGTCACTGTGCTGATTGTGGTTCCGATGCACCTTAATTACAGCACCTACAGGTGGAGCATTATACAGTGTTTACATTAATCAGAAGAGATTTACGGAGGGAATAAAGCCGCCGGCTCCCTCAGGCTTACACTCTTATGGGGGGGGGGGGCTGCTGGCCTTGGGGTTAATTCCTGGGACTGGGAGCAGAGACCCCACCTCGCAGCAGCCGTGGTCTCCGCCCTAAGCTGGAGCACTGTTTTGAGCTAATGAGTGAAGAGAAAGTTCCAGAAACTGCATTGTCAGATCCAAGGGGTAAAGCATGTGCGCAGAGCATAGAGAGCACAGTTGCTTAAAGAACCAACTTTGCCTTGCCTGTGGCCATGGAGAACCAGGGAGCCCAGGTCACACCTCAAAGTCCCATTCCATGAAGAGTCACACAGTTGGGGGGGAAGAGGGCAGGTCCTGTTATTTGTTGGTTCTTGTTTCTCCACTTTGGTTTTTTGCTTTGTCCTTTGCATTTTGCAAGCGATTCCATTGTCAATCTGACTACAGGGGGCGCTGCAGCCCCGCCCATCCGGAGACAGTGTAGGTGTGTGACCAGTCGCCTTCCCTTATGCTGCCCCCCACCTTCCGCGAAATGGGCTGAATGGAGACACCTGCCTGGAAGGTCGCTATGGGGGGTTATTGAGTCCTTACAACAGTTCCTGGCACGTAGGAGATGCTCAGTTAAAGTTTCTGGTAGTGATTAGTAGTCTTGGAAATGCTGACTAGGATGTCCGCTTGGAAATGCCATCCCCCTTTTGCTAGCTAATACCAGTGAGCTTCCCGAGTCCACTAAACCTCTCAGCCTTCCTTTACTGGTGCATGAAATGGGGGTCGTCATGCCTTTCAGTGACAAAGGAATGCAAAGTACTTTGCACAGAGTGCACCCTCTTGCTGTGGGTAGGTCAAGCAGCGTATGGGTGCAGGTGCAGGTGCGTTCTGATCCACAGTCCTCGGGGCCAGCTGGTCCATGTCTCCTGGGTTGGCTCCTCCTCCCTTAGTCATGACATGGGCAACCTCCTGCCCAGCCAGCTACGCCTGGGCTCTTGGTTAGGTCTAGACGTGGCTAAAGGAGTCAAGGAGCATATTCCCCACCCCTAAAGAAGGACCTTGCAAAACCACAGCGTGTAACTGAGAGGGAAAACCCCAGGATGACACAGAGCGATGGAAGTGATCCCCGTAGCCCTCAGAGCACGGCCCTTGAACTGGCCCTGCTCAAGAAATGGACAAAGTCCTCGAGAGTTTATGTTTCCAGGATTTACTCATCCCTCTTGGGGAGTCCCACCCTGACATTCTGTGAGCAGGAATGGGCCTTCCCAGTGGAGAAGCAGGCAGAGCCAGCTGGGGAGGCCACAGGCTGCCTGGAGGCCCTCAGGTCTTGGTCTGGGCCCCCCCACCAGTTTCCTGGCTGAATGGCTGCTCTCTCACTCTGCTCTCTCACTCTCTCGGCAGGAGCAATGTTCAGGTTTATAAAGCTTGAAAGAGAAGGAAGGGAGGAGGAGGAGGGAGTGCGGGAGGTGGGAGGGAAGGAGCCTGTGGAGGGAAGAGCCAGGGTTGGGCTGCAGGGGCCTCCCAGACTCCTTTTCTCTTCTTTAACCTCCATTAGAGAAACGTGAACTCCGAGCGTGTAATGAGTGGCTCCCAAACAGGAGAGGATTTTGCTATCTTTGCTAGGTCGCTTTCTTCTTTCTGCTCTCACCCCCACCATCACAGTGAGCCTGGGAAGGCCGGGACTTTCAGATTTGCCTTCCAGACGGCCCTCGTCCTTCCAGTGGTGGCCTCTTGCATCCAGGGTCCAACGAGGAGCAGTTGCATAGCAGGGCCTGGGGGGAGGGGCGTCGTGCTGACAGCCTGGCCGTGGCCACTTGCAGTGATATTGTTTCATTTGGGGCCTTGAAGCTAAAGCTGACCCTCGTTCCCATTACAACTGGACTCATTAACACCTTGTTCTTTCTCTCCTCAGTGAGAGGCTTGGTAGTTTGGTCTCCCTGGCCATATTGCTGGGAGCACACAGGCACTTCAGCAGACTAGCAACTCCTGCTTCCACCGCCCAAGGTCCAATCGCAGCTTAAAAAGCGCAGATGATGTTAACAGAGTTAGTGGCTTGCTGCTTTTTAGAGACCTAGTGCTTTAGGGCAAAGTGGATCCGGGGAGACTTTGGAGAATGAAGTCCTCGGTTTTAAAATAAGGAAAGGGAGACAAAAAGGGACGTGACCGAGCTGCAAACAAGACCTTCCTGCAGGGACACTCAGCGTAGCACCTCCTGTGCGCACCTCAAGGAGCATAGCTAATTTAAATCCATGATGAACATTAGAAAATTTTCAGATTATCTCCTTAGTCTTTTAATCCAGATACACAGTGCTCTGTCTATAAAAATGGCTTTAGAACTTTTGCTTTAGTGGGAAGAGAGGAATAATTGACATCGAATTTGCTTGTAAGTGGACGCCTTTGTGTTTGAAGTCACTTAGTAGAACAAAGTCTTTGAAGTCCAGGTGAGCGTGGTCGTAGAAGTGAAGGTGTTAGATTCCCTAGCCAGAGAAGCTTTGCTCTGTGAAGATGTACTCTGTAAAGAAACGTCACAAATTATAAGCAGTGGCCTTTCCAAATGAGTGGCATTTTCCTTTATGATCCTTTGAAGCACACGTGTTCTCTCTGAAATGACGCTAGAAGGAAAGGCTTTATTACAGGGCTCCCTTGGTATCTCCACTCCCAGTCGGCCATCCTGGGGGAAGAAAAAAAAAAAAGCCATAGAGTTGATTGAGAAGACCAGAACTGAATTTGAATTTCATGGCTGGATTTCTAGCTCTGCCTCTTGCCTGGGCATATTACGTTGCCTCTGTAGATCGCAGTTCTGCTCCTAAGACTAGTATGAGGCAGGCTCGAATTGATGGCCAGATTTAATAAAACACACCCGCAGACATCTCGTGGAAAGTGTATACTAGGAGAACAGTGACCATTTCCCTAGTACATAAACATATGTGTCCCATGGGCTATTGGGAAACATTCTTGTACTAAAAACTACTTGTTTTTCTGAAACACAAATCTCACTGTGCGTCCTCTGATTTATCTGGCAACCCTAGCACCTGAAATCCTTGAGACCTTACATTTTAATCGTGTGAGTAAATGCATCTGGCAGAGGGAAGTGAGGAGAAGAAAGATAATGTGAGAGGGGAAAAGGGGAGAGGGAGATTGGGATGCAGTCTCTGAGAACACTCATCAACGGATTTCCAGTCTGCGGAAGGACAGGAAACCCTAGAGGGACACTTGTAGAAAACGCTCCTCAAATTGGGTGGCAGCCTCTGAGCGATCAACAGCCTCCCCAGTGGCCCTCTAGAGTCATACCTCTGTGGGCACTGGGGGAGCCAGGCCTCTTGAGGACCACGTAGTTCTGTACCCCAAACTATCTCATGCCTAGGCAGCGCCATGCCGGTTGGCCTAGAGAGAGCATGGCCAAGAACCGTTATCACTAGTCCTCTCCCGTGCAGAGGCAGTGACTCTGACCCCCAACCCCCACCACGCTTTCTCCCAGGACGGCAGAACACCCACTGCAGGATTCGAAACCAGCCACCGGTGAATGGAAGCCAGGATGGGTTCCGAGGCTTGTCCCTCTCCAGAGGTGAAACGGAGGTGGGAGGGAAGGAAAGAGGTACAGAGACAGAGAAAAGGGAGATGTTGGCAAGGAAGGAGTGCAGGATGGGAATTGCGGCTTGCAAAAGGTCCTTGGAAGTGGATGGAAATAATAAAATTCCCAGCACAGCCTGAGCTGTGTTCCAGTGAAGCCCTCCCCAAAGAATAATGGCCGCCTCCTTGGTCCATTTAGCTTGTGCCTTTCGCAGTTTATCAGAGATGAGTCCCCTGAAGTCTGGGGTCCCAGTCAAGGCAGGATGGAAACACACAGAAGTGGCTGAAGTCCGTCTCCGACTTCTGCCCTGGGGGGCCCCCTGCACTGAGTCTTGGAAGTCATTGTGGACAAACAGAGCCCCGGTGTCTCCAAGAGCATTGCCGAATCCTCCTACACCTCCACGGCCCCTTCCCCAAGGCAGACAGACAGGAGAGGAATTGACCTGCACCCCCAGACGATGTTCAAGGCTGGAGCCCATCTCACCTCTATCCAACAGCTCACAGAGCCCAGTGAGAAGTGGGTAAGATGCAGGGGTTCATTGCCAGCAAGAAAGAAGGAAAAACAACTCTTTACTTGGCTTGCAAATAAACTCAGCTTCACCTTCATGCTGAAAACCTGTGCCCTTGGCGAGATGGCTGGGGTCTGTCCCCGGGGTATTAATCTTCCGACTTTTACATATTAAATAGGTCTTTGGGCACTCTTTCTCTAGCAGAGCTTTGTCTCCCCTGTACAGTCTCCCCTTCTCTTTCCGTTTAGTGTAGTCAGAGCTCCCCAGAAGTAGGAAGGCCCAGGGGACAAGGTCAGGAGCCCAAGTGGGGTGGATTTCAGGGCGCCCCTGGCCGTGGGGCACGGGTTGGGCGGCCGGGACGGCCGGCAGGTGGCGCTGTGCCGCACGTTATGGACCCTCGTGTGCCCGGCTGGCCGGAGCCAGAAGCTCCAAGTTTCTCGTGCCATTCCTGGACCCAAACAAATGTTTGTGGAATTAAGTAGTGATTTCCTTTAGTCTGTGCGACTCTTACTGGCTGTGTTTTCAGGCTCTAGATGTCAACCTATGCCAAGTATTGCTTTTTCGGGTGAAATCAGGGGTTTCCATGCACACTTAGACCTGTTCTAACTGCCCATGTCAGCTGGCCATGTCTGCATTTTCTGATAAAATAGCCAATAAAACTCCCCTATCAACAGCTAGAGTGATTTGGAGGACAAAGCAGTGCTGAGAAATGTAAGTAAACAGAGCACCTACGATTTTTCTTTCTAAATAAAAAGAGGGGCGGGAGGACGTCTTTAAGCCAGGCTTAAAAATGAAGTATAGGCGGGAGTGAGCAGGAAAGCCAGGCGGGGCGCAGACGCCCTGTGACTGCTGGAAACCCTGGATTCAAGGTCATAGATATATAATATGGACAGAATGGGAGAGATGTGCTGGAGACCCAAGGCTGTGGGTCTTAAGGGACAGCCAGGGGGCCAGGGGTTTCCAGACGGAAGTTAAACAACAACGGGTTACAGTGGAAAGAATTGCCAGGGCGATTTCTCCTGCATGGCATGTGACTTCATGAGTTAGGGCTCAGTGTGTATTTAATGTTGCCATAAAATCCTCCTGCTCAAAGTAAACAAGGCAAGTCTGTGTGCATCTCCAGCAAGACATATGCAGCTTTGTTTGGGATAATGGATTTGACATGAGTAAAAACAGTGGGGATTAGACGGACCCAGCGCGGATAAATATGACTAATTGTCATCTCTGCATCAGCATAAACGCGCGCGGCTAACACTGCAGTCTAAGGGGGTGCTGGGGAGGGGGATTAGCAGGCCGAACTGACGCATAACCTATCGATGAAGGTTTTGCCTTCCGTCTGGGGGTGCAGGTCAATTTAGAACTTGCAGTTGCTCCAGCTGGCCTGTGCTTGAAGCCCGGCAGAGGAAGCTTGTCCGTGTGCTGAGACCTTGAGCTTCTTCCTAGTGGTTGATAAAACTTTTGATACTGATAGATGGTCCCAAACAACTTCTACATAAAATACTAAGTTTTCAAATCTTGTTTGTATAGACTTTTAAAATGTTTTCAGCAACTGACCAAATTATTATTTCATAGAGATAATGTCGGACTTTTTTAAGCCATCTTGCTGTTTTATCTCTTCAGTTGTGAACTATGGTTAGGTGATTTTCTTTTTCTTAATAATGAATAAATATGTCTAACACTAAAATGTATTCTTTTAATAAGAAGTATGCTTTTAATAAGAAGTGTGCTTATTTTCATAAGACTTTGAAACTTAATCATTTGAAATAGTCATTGTATTTAAGGTAAATAAATGATATGATGAAACAGATTCATTGACATACGTAGTTATTAACATGTGATGCTTTCGGCCCCATGCTGGCTTCATTCTTCAAACATTTCTTTAAAGTACAGGACATTTTTCTAACCAAATGTCATCTATTACGTCAACATATGCTGTTTACACAATGAATATTAACATAATGAAATGAAACTTTAGTGCTATGACTAACAGCAATATTTAGGCTTACCAAATATTACAAACATTGTACATTGTATCCATCATCTTCAGAAGCTGATTTTGGATCAAATTTAGAGCTGTCTTTCAAACAGAGCCACATTAAATTTAAAATTAGTCAAAGATTACAGTTTGCTGTGAAGAGTGTCTCCACCTCCAATATGAACAAATGTCTTCAAAGTGAAAGGAGAAGAAAAGAAAAGAAGAGGAAAGATGTGGTTGTTTTGACACGAGTGAGAGCTTAGTGTCGCTTCATTTTTAACCTCATTTCAAATTATCTTTTAACCACCCTGATATTTCTGCATGGAGAGAATCACATCTCAGCGTTCTCAACACCCGGCAGCTCCATACCCAGAGCTAATGCTTCTTGTTAAATCATATTGCAAAACAAATTGCTCAGCCCCGGCAGCACCAGACTGATGGAAATCAGCCTCCCTGGACAGCCTGGCTTGTTTCTTTCCATCATTCAGTTTTATTTTCTTTCCTTGGGTCATTTTAATCTTATATAAGGTATGTGAGTGATTTTCCTAAAAAGATGGGACATGAGTTTAAAAGATGTAAAAGCAAATCTACCTCATCGTGACAAAGACAGAGACCTGTTGAAATACTCCTGGGAAAAGAACCACATGGATTCACATGCACAGTTAATAGGAGAAAATCTTTCTCAGGGAAGGCAGTGACATGTGGGACTTTAGGAGAAAATAAGTTCCTCCAGTTTGAAAAACACACACTATCAATTATTCCTAACATCCTGCAAGAATTCACATATCATTAAGGTTTAACAAACACATCAGGAAAACTGAGCTTATTTATTTTAGCAGTTTTGCATCTGCAGATGTAAAATCAAAAGCCCCTGCTTACCATTTGAAAAACTGGTATGTAAATGACTGACTGTCTTATCTTTACACAATTTGCCTTAACTTCACTTCCTCTCACTTTGTCATTTAATTTGTGTGGCTTCCAAAGCAGAGGACTGTCATCTATTAGTCCCCCTGGTGACAGAGGGCAGGGCGTTGGATCTGAGTTAATAAAGCAGAAACACAAGCCTAATTACTGGGGAGATAAACCACGGAGCAGGGGTTACCTTCCTTGAGGTTTGGAGCCCTCTGCTCCCAGACATTTTGGAGGGCGCCAGAGTGTGCGTGGACAGACAGACCAAGCAGGGGGGGGGGGAAGAGTTTGTTTTCACACAGCAAAACCGATACATCTCAGGGCCCCCCTTCCCCAGAGGATGCTGTGGTGAATTGTGCATTTACCGGGGAAGCAAGTGCGTATTCATTAATCAAATGAGATAATGGGGGGCAAGGGGGTTCATGACTGCAAGAAGCAAAACAAATAGAAAACGGCGTTTTTGTTACAAGAGCATGTATGTATATTTAAATATAGTCCATATACACGTGCATTAAATAGCTCTGTGGCGAGTGTGGGGGGGGGTTAGAGAGAGAGACAGAGAGAGAGAGCGAGAGAGAGGTTGTTACACAATGAAAGGTAACTAGAAAAATTTAAATAAACATTATATATATATTATAATAGAGTATCATATTAGATACAGCAATAATAACTCAGCTTTTATAGCCTAGAATCTGCCTGAAACTCTTTTTGATTATTCAGAGGACTAGACTGTCTTTTCAGGTTTACATCTTGGGTATCTGACTCCACCATATTTATGCAAATTGCATGGACATACGGGGAACTTGCACCTTCACTTTTCATAGTATTGTGCAAGACCCTAGCAGTGCCATCCACGCTACTCCCTTCCCGGCCCCTTCCTCCAAAAGAAACACAAAAACCTACAAAAACCTACCTGCCTGGTTAAGATTACTGACACTATGTATTCACAAAAAGAAAGAATAACACAGCCCCTGGCCTTCCCTATTTGGATGGTTACAATTATTAGTGGATACTGTTAGCAAAAGCTGCGACACTGTGTTTAGAGAGTAGAACTATTAATGCAGCATTGTCCAACAAATATTAAAATTGCAAAGTAATTTGCCCATCTGACAATGGCTAATGAACTTAAGTATGCAGAATGAACTTTAATAATTGAGGAAATTGTGCAATTAAGCTGAAAGCAGCTGAAAATTACAAATAAAATTAACTCTCTAGTTTAACAAGAATATTACTGCCTCCATTACCCGACCAGTTTGTGTGAGTATGAAGAAAGTCTGGAAAGTTTCAAATGACTCTGCCTTTATTGTGATGATTTACCATAAAGATATTGACCTCATTTTTTAAAACAGCAATGAGCACTAATAATTCTTTTCCACGATATGTTTTTGAATTACCATGTGGTTGGAATTACATCCAAAGTCTTACTGGCAGTGTGTGTTTTAATTTTGATTCCAGGTTTATGACCCTATCTGTGTCTATTTTAAATTTAAATGGATTACATTCAGCAAAAAATCTTTTTACGGCTCTTGCTGTCTCATACTATTAGGCTCTCGATGTTCAGCTTCTACAAATCTGTTAATACATAAAACCATAAGAAGCTGCTTACGTTTGAACCAGGTTCGACTGAAGACATCAGATTAATATTTGATAACAGAGGAGAGTCCTTAATCAGATGTGCTTATTTCGTGACAGAATGTTTCTGCAATTATCATAATTGTTGTGCTAAATATGTTTGTCTTTGTATCTGGCTTTGGGCATAATCTTCTCTCTTGAAAGCCACTCAATGTAGGACTTGAGATTCCTGCACAAAACCCAATTAATATTAAGATGACAAGCCCCGATGAACTCGGAACAGGCAACAGCTGAACAGACTCTAACATTCTTAAGTACAGATACTTGAGTGATCAAGTACATCTGAGGCAGACACACAATTCAATAATCCCTTTCTCAAGAAAGTCAAGAGCCCTGTGAGATAGGAGGGATATCAAAGGAGCAGATCAGAAAGAAAATGATGGCTCTGCTCCTGTAGCGTCTCTATTAAAATGCAAAAGTTATGGATTTTTTTCGGGGTGATGGGAACCTTTTCTGTTTTCATTGATTTCTTTTTATAGCTTGATGATTTCTCTAAGATTATCTTAAAAGCTTCAAGAAAAAAGGGGCCTCATCAAAAGGTATCCGGCATGACAGACGCGTCCACAGTTTTGGTTAACGTGACGTGGCCACGGGACCCCAGTCGCCCAAGGAGCAGCCCGGCTTGGCCAGGCCGCGGCCTCCACGGAGCAGGAGTCTGGACCCCGCCGTGTCCTGTGCACATGGGACCCCGCCTGGCCCGCTCGCCCCTGGGCAGGGAGGAGAGGTGCGTGGGAGCTAGCTAGGCACCCCCAGAGCTGAGTGTGTAAAGCGCCCTGCGTATTCCAGGTGTATTTCCACTCGTGGGGCGTGAAGCCGTGGCCTCACACCCTGAACCCCAACTTCCTGGCATCTTGGGTGACAGCTGAGTTCACTGTCCAGAGGTGACATCCTAAGCCATTGATTTGTAATCAGAAATTGGTTTCCTGTCACTTTAAAAGTGAGGCACTAAGGGGCAGTAAAAACAAGGCTGTCTGAGCTCAGTGGGGCTGGAGCCCAGGCCTGGGCCATTGCACACTACCTTCCCAGTGCATTTATCGCATAAAAAGCCTCTGTGGTGCACTTTCAATGGCTGGCGACACCCTCGGAGGTGACTTATTGCTCTGTAAAATCAGTTTTGTAGAAACTTTCACATGTGCCAAAACAAAAGAAGCAGACCTTAGTGTGCCTGCATTTCTGCATGAGAATGTGCCGGGCTGCACCCCAGCCCGCTCGAGACCCTTCTGTGCCCGGACAGCAAGCGGCAGGAAATCCCCACGCCGGAGGAGAACATCACCTAGAGCCCGGCTTCCTCAGGCGCTGCTGAAAGTGAAAGCAGTCGCGGGGCCTCGCTGCAGCCTGTTCCTGCGGCCGAGGCTGTCAGGGTCTGCCCCAGTGGAGAAGGATGGCATGCGCACACACGCGCGCGCACACGCACACCTCCCCGACTCCCACACCTGGAGGGGCCTTTCAGAGGGCCCCTTGATAGTCAACAGTTGGGAACAGGGGTAATTGCAATCCGAACAACCAGTCTGGAGCAGAAATAGATTTCCCCGACCTAGGCTGACATTTTCAAAGACGCGAGCGCTGAGGTGTCTTCAGAAATGTTTCCACGAACCAGACACTGATTCCCGTCCCGGGTGCAGCTCCCGGTTGGCCCCCAGCCCCCATTACTTTTCTCCGCCTGTCACAACAAGGCAGGATTTCTCGTGCGAGAGACCCTCACCCTGGGAGCCATCTGGGCGCGACGCACCATTACATCAAAATAGACTGTGTCGCAGAAGCTGGAGCGGCCCCACTCACGGAGTGAATTGGCCCAAATTGCGAGATATTGGAAACAAAATGTGTCCCTGTTGCCTTCTGAAGTTCCTGCTAATTAATATTCAAAAGGCTCAAAGAGGAAAAATGGATACCTAAATCATACATATGTATATGCCTTTTAAGCTCTATTATAAAGGCAAAATAACCCCTCACTTGGTTAAAATCCAACTTGAGTCGACATACAAAGGTGATTGCACTGTAATCCGACACATATCTGCATTATGGAGACACGTTACTGCGCCCCCAGAATCTCTCAATAGTAATTATTATGCCAAGCACCCTGTTGGCACAATTACACTAAAGCTCTAATTAGTAGCAGTAAGATTAGAACCCCTACATGTTAAATCTGTAGAAGCAACGCTGAGTGAAGGATTTAAAACAGTTTCAAAACATTGTATTGTCTTTATTACAGTCTTTATACTTCAGTAAAGAAGGGTTTTCTATAAAATGCACTTAAAATAATCTGGTCCTGTCACTAAAAATAGGAAAGATAAGGTAATTGCAGTCAAACCTAGGGAGTCAGCTTGCTACCTAGGTGCATTAAATCGAAAATGACAAATCTCGTGAACTCCAGTGGGGGGATACGTACTTCCTCCTTGCTGGACGCATTGGTATTTTTCCAACCATCAGCCAGGGAACACGCAGGGCCAGACTTGTCACGGGGCTCCTTCCTCCGAAAGGCTTTTTCGTTACCTCCGAGAAGCCGGGAGGCAGGCCAGTTGCCTCAGGAGTAAATCTTCCCCACCAATCTGATTGCAGCGTCAGATTTACCTGTCTCCTCAGAGACCGCACCAGACACCCGAAGGAGCCCAGCCACCTGCTGGACGTGAGTCTGGCAGCTGAAACCCACCCTCCCCCCGCCCCCAGGACAAGGGGCTGAGGGGTACAGCTTCCCCTGCAGAGGGCCTGAGCGTGTGGGGTGGGGGGAGAACAGCCGTGGCCACTGAGGGTCCCAGTTCAAAGCCAGCGGGGTGAGCGGACTCGGGTTGGCAAATGCCAGGTGGATTATTTCCAGTGGGAAATCTCTCTTGCCTGCAAGGTGAGGACTCGAGAAGGCTGGAGATACTGCTTTAAGGGAGAAACCCAGAGGCTTGGTGGGAAGGAAAAACAAAGCCAAGCCCTCTCCTCTGCCGGGTACTTTCCCGGGATTCCTGTACTAGCGTTGAGGAAGGACAGAGGCAGGTAAGAGGTGGGTGTTAGCTGTGCCTGCCTCTCAGCGGGCTCGTCTGCCTGCCAGCTGCAGTTGTGTGCAGAAACACCCCGACTTGTCAGTCCAGGGAAGAACAGGGAGTTCTGGCACGTGGAGGTGTTAGGAAGGCTACAGACCTGGAAGCAAATTGAACCTATGTTAAAATACGCACACACACGCACACACACTTTAGCTGCCCCGGGGCAGAACCTGGCCTTCTTTCTCTGAGGCTACAACGCTACCATCACCGTCATCCTGGAGTCGTATGGCCATACACATCTGGAGAACAGCTAAACGTTAAAAAAAATCACCTGAGTTTTTGCAGGGAAGCAAGTGCACGGTTTATTTTGCTTCCAAGCCAAACAAACTTGGGCAATCTTCAGGATGGTTGGAAACAGGAGACAGAAATCCCCAAACCTTACTGTACTCATACGTGCGTGCTGCTCCACAGCGGGTATTTTCCTCCCAGAATGACGGGGAGACGCTGGGGAGCATGTGTCTGGTATACACACGCGGGCTCTGCGGTGTAGCAGACAGCTGTAAATCTGTCTCCAAGACTGTACACTGATAAGAAGTCAAAAGAAGGCCTCTGAATCCTAATCACTATGTATTCAGCCATACGGTGTGTCTACAAGTGCCGTTTACTGTAAAATTGAAGACGGGGGTGGGGGGGTCAGTCCTTTCTGGTGTCTGTATTTTATGTTGGCTTCCCTCTCGTAGCCGCAGACGAGAGGAAGGAAGTGAAATGTCCTTCTGCCTTATAGGTTATCTTATTGCCGTCATAATTCCTGTATTTATATGCATGTATGTTTTATCTACAAAAGATATCCACATGAGAGCTGGTCTTTCTGCAACTGTTACAGAACTATTAAATGTATATTAGCACGGTCATTTTTATTTAATGGAAACAAATAACAGTTAATCTTATTGGAAGGGTTAAGTGCGTTGACTTGGTAAAGGGCAGATCTCTTTGGATGCTTTCTTTTTTTAAGAATAGCTGCAGTTGCTGACAGATGGTCTTTGTCTGAGAGGAGCTGAGGACAGATACAGTTTCTTTTTACACATTTATGAAAGTTGTAGATATAGATGCTTGGTAATATGTAGTGGCCCAGGACAAAGAACAAGCTTGGTGGACAGAGAGGATTAGATTTCAGATCAGTGACAGATGGCTGGCTTAGCAGAGTCAGATAAAATTAAAAGGTGGGGGGAGGGGGGAGGATATAAAGAAACCACTTTCCATGTACAAGTTGTATCTCTTTAAGACAATGTCGGCATGCACCAATCAGCTTCCTTGTCCAAACTGGTGTCAAGTTCCTAGGTTTAAATTCCTACTTCAGATGTGCATTTTGTTTTTGTCTTTGCAGGGGGAGGTGAGATTCTTCTTTGTGGATCAAGTGTAGCAAAGGGAAACTAAGGAATCAAATAATTAACAGGGTACCTGTTAACATAACCAGGGAAATGTACTTCTAGGCAAACCTGCCCTAGATATTTGCCTGTGGGTCCTCACCCGCATCACCCCTCTTTGGCTGGAGGAGATTTTTACAAGCCTAGTGGTAAAAATCCACATTTCTTTTTTTTTTTTTTTTTGCTTACTCCATACACACCATATAAACCTATAACATCACTATAACCTTCGTCAAATAACCATACAACATATTTAGTGTTAATTTGTCACACTGAAATTATTCATCGGGTGTCTTGACAAAGTCCAATAATATTTATGGGTTATGCCATTCCATGTTTTCTGGCCATGCCGTTTGCTAGATTTCATAGATTTACTGTGTCTGCTGTTTTATGACTGACATAGCAATAACCAGATTGCAAAGATATTTATGTTGTTTGTGGCTTAGCAAGATAATTAAAGGATATAAATTAATCAAGTGCAATTAATTAGAAACTTTATGTTCACAGCAGTCCTTCTTTGCATGTATAATTTATATTTATTGATTTCCTGGCTTTCATTAGCCTATGAGATAACAGCAAAAATGCATTAGAGAAGAAAATGTACAATTAGCGTGAGAGTGAACCTTGGCATAATGGATGGGCTAGCACGTGTTTGGGGCAAATATAAAGCTTTGTTAACTGTCATAAGCAGTTAGAATTGATGAGTGGTATTTCACTACATATCTCTCAGCTGATTAACGGCGTTTTTAAAGAGTCCCCTTAATGGGGAGCTGATAGGTTGGCTAAATTTACATTTTAATCAGAGTATTTATGATAGAGACAGCGCTGGAAATTCATTGGCGGAGAGTGAGAGGCCTTTCCTGAGGGACAGAGGCAGGGAGTCATCTTCTGAGGGTGTCCCCTCACCCATCCCAGAAGTGTTTGGGGTGCGCGCAGGTCCCAGTGCATCTCAGTGGCTCCCCATTACTGACCTTATCCCCAGTCATCTTCAGGACAAAGGGTCGGGGTGTGACCTGCCTTGAGTGTCTTGTGGCAGGCAGTTCTGAGATCTCCTCACCAGGGCTCCGTGGGGGTGGGGGTGAGGGTGAGGGGTCTATGCCTGGGGAAGGGCAGCCCCATTTGGAGCCTGCTTCTTTTGGGGGTGAGGGGTCTATGCCTGGGGAAGGGCAGCCCCCACTTGGAGCCTGCTTCTTTTGGGGCCTATCTGGCTTGATAGCCACCCCAACCCACTCCCGGGGGACCACTCAAGAGGCCACATTCAGGTCCAGAAGAGCGTCTGCTCACCCCAATGCCCCCCTTTAAATAGCTCCTTTCAAACCTGGAAGCAGGGTCTCTGTCAGCCGCGAGAACACGGTCCTTTTTCTAGCAGCAGGTGCACCAGTTAGGGCGTGGAAGAGTCAGAGAAAACTTTTGAGAGGAGGAAAAAGCACCTCCTCTTGGCGTGACGCCTTTTCCTCCGTCAGAAAAAGCAGTTGAGAGGCGTCCTCAGTTGAGAGGCGTCCTTGGCGTCCTTCTCCAGGATGTGGCCAGGACTGCGAGGAACCCTCTCCAGCCTCTGAGCGCGTCTGCGTGGGGAGGCACGAGGCGCAGAAGCGTCTCCCAGCCAGCGCGGCCTCATACCCCGCGGCTGCAGGCCAGGCTGGGCGTGGGTGTTCACTAAAATAGACTCCCCGAGACGTGTCATGGCCAGCCCGCCACAAAACTCCTCAGAATGGGACAATCAGCAAGGCCGCTGAGTGGGATTCATGGCTGGCTGGTGAAGTGGCCGGTAGTGGGCATCTCCTCAGGGGAGGGACGATTTCTCGGGGTTCCCTCGAGGAGACGGGACAGCAGGGCCGACAGCCGTGTTATGTGCTTAGCGATCCCCAACCTGGTCTTTCTCCTCAAGAGTGTCAGGAAGGCCTCCGGAAAGCAAAACAAAGGGGCGTAGGCGGTCCGCAGAAAATGACCCAAACAGAGGAGACAAGGGCCTGGCCTGTTCGCAAGCCACGACGAAAGCCATTGCCATAGTTTGCTGGCCCCTCACCCCCTTCCTCTCCTTTAGGCTCCGGGGTTCAAAACACCATTCATCCCCTGTTTCCTGGTGGGTCCCCAAAGTGCGGACTGAAGATGGTCTCACGCCTGTGGGGGCATCCCCGGGCTGTACAGCAGAAGCTAAGCTCTCGCTCGGTAGGCAATCCCTCCTCATTTAGTTCAGCGAGAAGGAACCAGACATGAGCAAATATGAGATGAATATAAGTGAAGGAGTGTGCAGTTTCTGCTTTCGAGGGTGATAAGCCCCTTTTTTTCCCTTTTCATACTAATTATTATTATCATTATTAGTATTATTTTACCCCTCAATTGCCTTAGGATGTTATCCAAGAGGAAGAGCTTTATCGGCTGGTAAAAGCACCACAGTATTATTTATTTCATGTAATAAAATGTATGTAATGATCATGATTAATGTTTGTTTATTGTTGCATCATTGTGTTTTCCTTCCAGTCGCAGTGTGATACTGGCTTAATTAAACTTGGGCGAGGGTGGGGGTGGGGTTGGGTGACAGTCTGCAGAACTTTATACGATAACAGAGTCTGCACTTCGTTTTGCTCCCAAGTCGACTAAGACAAAGATGTCCCCATAAATGACGGATTCTGTTTGCTCTTGTAAAGGAAAGTCCATTCCCCATCCTTTATTGTGTAATTCACAGATAAATTTGTGGTGCCTCACACCAAATGCTTTTATGTACAGAAATGGCAATGACAGTAGAAATTATGGTAATTGAAGAGTGCGCGAGTTTAGGTTTTTCTCTGATCACATGAAATGATCACCCACATCTTTCCTGGCCATCAACGTGCCTCAGATTCCAAATTATTTTTTATTAGTTTATTGTACATTTCACAATTTGTTCAAGGAGAAGGGCTGAGAGAGAACAGCTAAATATTGTCTCTGCCGCGTGATCGTCTCCCCAGAGGAAAAGCCACTTGGGTCCAGTCAGAGCCTTTTTCTTTCTGGCATTTCTGATGCAACTAACATGGGCTGGCCGAAAGTGCTGCAGTCCCCACATTCCTGAGGAAATTCAGATGTGTATTCTAAATGGAAGCCATAGTAGCCATGAAACCAGTGAATTTTTTGTACAGTTTCTGAGCTGAGTTCGGATATGTCTTCACATGTGCTTTGCAGTTTACACAGTACTTTGATATCTACGATTCCATTTGACCTCACTGACAGAGGCAGGCATGAACATTTTCACATGGCGTACATATCTTATTATTATATTTTATACATACACTTATATGTGATCGCCTGTATGTTTCCTTATAACTGTCTTTCTGCCCTTCAATAATATACTATGGTTATGTTTCATGTCAGTATGTAAAAATTTGGTTTAATTAGGGAAATTTAGGCTGCTTATAGATTTTCTGTACTGTACGCAATGTCGAATTAATGTTCTGGTGGATGGGCATATAGATATGCATGCACAGCCGTGAACACACATACCTACGTATGTGCATACCTCTGAATATGCTATGTGTGCGTTCATACAAGCATTTTGGCAAGATACAGCTGTTGGGGTCTAACTGGCCTCCCAAAGAAATTGCACCAGAGTAGAGCCAACAGAATAATGTCTTTGGGTTTCATTTGCCCACCCCACTCTCCTGTGGTTCTAGGTAATACCAAACTCTCAGCTTTTGCCAGCCTTATAGAAAAAGTAGTATCTCCTTACTACCAGTTTGTGTTTTCCCCATCAGTCGCGAGTAGTTGAGCGTCTTTCATCTTAACTAGTCTTACATGTTTCTTCTTTGTAGAACCTCTTCTTCACATTCTATGTAACAACTTTTTTCTTATTGACATCTTCTTAGTTTCTCAAGAACTTATAAGTTCCTGGGTAATGGCACTATTGCATCTTATTTTTTTTTCTTTATAAACAATTATCAGAAATAAGGATTTTGTAAATGAAGAAAAAGAAATTCAAAGAAAAGAGAAGTAGCTGGTCCAAATTGATTCTGGCTTTAAGTGGGAAAACCCAGGTGTGAACCCACTTTGTCCCCACCCTCCACATACAGGACTAGTTCTCTGTGGTACCCCGTGACCTCAGCCTATCATTATGTACCCAAATGGTGAGTCGGAAGATTTCACGAGTTGACCCTGTCAGACTCCCCTCGGTCATCTTCCACCTTGAAGGAAGTTTCCACTGGCCTCGAGCACTCAGTGCCAACCACATGCATGAGGTCTTCCTGACTGTTTCTCTGGGCCACTCTGGTCTGGCCTTTGGGCAGTATCTATCACAGGTGGCCTTGCAAGGCAGTTATTTCTGTCTTAACACCCTTCTGCTCCGGAGAATGGGCTTTCCTGAGTCAAGGGCCTGGGGTAGATTCATGTCTCTCACTCACTGACCCATAGCCATGGGGTGATGTGCATGTCAGATGGAGAGGTGGCTTCTGCTCCTTTATCCCTGACTGCTGGTCTGGCCTCTGGCCTGTCACCTGCTTCATCAATGGAAGGTGGCAGAGTGACCTTGCCTTTAGCTGTGACCCATGTCCCTGTTCGCAGTCTGGAGACATCATGTGTGCAAGGCCAGATAGTTGCCTGTGGAGAATGGTAGATCGTTCTGGACAAGTTGGTCCTCGGCCAGTATACTAAGCAGACATGAGCAATGCAGCTGCAATCTGCTAAGCCCAAACTGGGAACTTCCAACCAACCCAGAGACTTAAGAGCCAGATAAATGTTTATTAAAACCATGTTTGGGTGGTTGTCACTCAGCAGTAGATGACTGATGAGGCTTTCTGTGACAAATTCAGCATGGTCTTATATTTTAGCAATTTTGGAATACTTGGAGCATAACCTGGCATGTTACGTGGTACACTGTAGGCATCAATAAATGTTGAATTGACTTCAGTCTTCTTTATTTTCTTTATTTGCAAGTTCATTACAGTATTCTTGATCTATGTAATTGCAGTGAGTGAGAAGGGGTAGGCCTACTGTTCTCCCTTGATAAGGTATTAACTAAAGTCTTTGACACTGCTTCATGTTTATGTTTATTTGAGTGAGTAGGTATGATAATTCTGCCTACCCAAGTTAAATATGGGGATGAGATTTCTACCCTCCTCAAGCAATGTTGGGACACCTGTGTGATGTCCTATAATTTAACTGAATTTTGACACCATCTACCCAGAGACAACAGCACATGCCATAGGTTAAAGACTCAGTTTCCAAGACTGTCTTCCCCACACCTTTGTACCAGTGGCAAGCCCAGACCCACTGGCTAGAGATTGAAGGTTTTGATCTCCCCCTCCTTGGGGCTGAGTAATTTGCTGGTGCAACACACAGAAATCAGAGAAACATTTTACCTACTAGATTACCAAGTTTATTACAAAGGGTATTAAATAATACCTCTCAGCAGCCAGATGAAACATAGGTTGAGGACCCAAACAAAGGGGCTTCTGTACTGTGAGAAGAGCCCAGCATGAAAGTATTCTGGTTCCCAACCCGAAAGCTCTCCAAACTCAGCAACAGTCTGGAGAAGAGAAGCATAGGATGAGGTTGGTCAAAGGACAAGGAATTTCCAAGGTGCACCACACCCTCTCATTGGAGATTGGCCATTGGTGTTTGGTCATTTCAGAACTGCCATTGGTGATTAGAGACTGGTCATTGGTCATTGGAGATTGGCTATTGGTCATTGGTGACTGGGGACTGACCACCTGGGGGACTGTCTCTCTCCCCAGGAAACAGTCACATGGTACTGAAAGTCCCAATCTTCTATTCATGGTGGGGTCCCTGGCAACCAGCCCTCATCCTTAGGAGCTTTCTAAAAGCCCCCTCACTGACATAAACCTAGCTGTGTTGGAAAATTGTGGTAACTAACAAGACGACTGTTTTAGGTCTTTGGCTCTGAAGCAATTTTGGTAACTGAAGACCAGAGATCAAGTAGTATCTCCCTTGTTCTTAGCACAGAGTAATTACCAAATACTGACGATCTGGTGACCCGTGAGTCAAGAACTGTAGACAAGGACCAAATATGTATGAGAAATATATTTTCATTGCCTAAAAATCCAAAATGTATTTCTTTTAAGTCACAATACCATTGAGAGTCATGAATTTACCTTTGTCTTGAAGTTATATTTACAGTTTGGGATATCCTTTAAGTTGCTCAGTGGGTTCACCTAAGAGTGCAGGTCAACCTAACGCCAAGGTGGCGAGCCTCGGGTCTTGCTGTAACCCATGGGCTTCTTTATTGGCTCCCGTCTGAATCAGGTGGCTCTGAATTGGAAACAGAACGTTGTTGACTGTTTTCCGGTTTTGACTTTCTTCTCTGCTAATTTTGTGTTTTCTTTTTGTCCATGGTAATTGCTCTACTCCATTGATGGCAATGGGTGGTGGTTGGGAGATGAATATTGTGATCAGACTGCTTGGTGATTTCTGTATATAGATTAACAGTCCAGCCAGATCTAGATATATATATATATATATATATTTTGGTGGGTTGGGGGGTGTAAGAGATCTGACAAGAGGGTCTCCTGGTGGCACAAGGGGTTAAAGCACAGCACTATGAAGCTATCTGCAGCCACTGCAGCAGGAGCTGACCTACAGGGAGCAGCAGACCTCTTCTGTCTCCTCACCACTCCCCTCAGCAGTATATTTCAATAGATACCCTGTTCTGCTCCCCACTCTGTCTCTTGTGAATCCTCTCATCCCCCATACATCTGGCTTGTACCCCAGTTCTTATATATATTAATAAATAAATCTTTTTTTTTAAAAGAAATCTGACAGAATCACATTGCATAATTTATTATTTGTTTATCTAATTTGAGCTCTAATCAATTCGATATACATCTATTGGGAAGGAGAATGACTCCTTGAGAGCCTGACTGGTGAATTTGTGTTCTGTGTTTTCTCTTGCTTTGTAGCTGAAATTGTAGACTTGAAACTCCAAGTTTTCTTTGTCTCTCTGTGTTGTATATCTGTAAATTAGGAAGAAGTTTGCCTCTCAGAAAACCATCTTGTAATGGTTTTCTATCTCCAGGGGATAGTGATAAATTAGATTGAAAGTGTCCAAAAGGATTTCTTTTGAGACTGGTTTATTGAGATACATATTCTTTAGAAATATTTGTTCTTTCACCTTACAGAGGGAGGTGCTAGAACTAATTACACTTATTTGAAGTCTTCAACTGATGAAGAGGTACTCAGCCCCCTCTATATTAACGTTTTTTTTTTTACATTTCCTTTTTATTTAATTAGATTTTATTTATTTTCTTGCATCACTGTTCTCTCTCACATGTGGTCCCCATAGTTCTTCCACCACCACAGGACCCAAAGCCTATTGCCACAGTCCTTTGTGCTCTCTCCTGCCCTATTTTGACCCTTCTCCCTTCCATTCCTTTCTTGATTGCTTCAAGTCTATGGTCAGCTTATAAGTTCTGTCTTTTTCCTAATCCTTTGTTTGGTTTCCCTGAGCTCCACGAATAAGTAAAACCATTTAATATTTTTTTTTCTTTTTCTTCTGACTTTTAGCTCTGCATATTCCCTTCCAACTCCATCAAGTTGCTACAAATGGCATGAATTTATCATGTTTGACTACTGTTTAGTATTCCATGGTGTATATAAACCGCATCTTCTTGATCCATTCATTCATTTGGAGACGTTTAGGTTGTTTCCATATTTTAGCTATTGTAAGTAGTGCTGAAATATGCATCGGTGCAGGTTTACTTTTCAATTAGTGTTTTCGTGTTTTTTGGGTAGATTCATAGGAGTGTAATTGCTGGGTCATCAGGTAGGTCCATTTTCAGCATTTTGAGGGTCCTCTACACAGCTTTCCATAGTGGTTGGTTTGTTAAATCTGTTTTTAAAGAAAGTTTTACTAATATACATATTTCAGGACTCGTATGCTCTGTGGGCAAATCCTTGGGAAAATCAATACCTCACTGATTCATCAGAGCCCTGAAGAGATTAGACAATAGTGAGGCTTCATCAGTCATGATGTTACTCCCATCGAAAACACCTACCTCGTCTTTCCCTTACTTTAATTAAAATCTAGCATCTTCTAGGTGAGTTGTTTTTGGCTGGATTTGTACTGTGAAGGTATTTGAAAGTACATGTTTTGGCCACACTCCAGATTTCCTGAATATATTTATTTGATGTGTTGATATAATCTAAGTCTATGCCTGCTCTATTCCTGCTGTATTGTACTCATACACTGATATGTCTTATGATGATTATAACTTGTAGTTCAATAGTTCCTCTTTATGAAAAGTTATTTTCAGTTTTTTATTATGTCATATATAGCATTTGAAATTAGGCTGAATCATTGTCCTTAGAGACAGTATTTTGCAATTATTTTATTATCTTGTTTTGCTCAAGCAGGAACAACAAATTCCCTACCCAGTTGTTCTTGAGCTAGTGTCAGATCTGTTGCTTTTGGAAATTATCAATGATTAACTAACCATTCCCATTGTAGTTCACCATCATCTATCATTCACCTGTCTGTCATCCATCAACCTGTCGATCATCTAGCCATCTATCTGTTACCTATCATCTGTCTGTCTGTCCATCCATCTATTAATAAATCCATTGATCTGTCATTTATCCACACACAGATATTTTTTACTCTACCTCTACAGTCAGACTCAGGATAGAGTCGATGTGTTTGCCAAAGAAAGACCCAAAACAGGAAGGCAGACCAGCTCAGCAGCTTGGAAAGGGCTTAGCTGTCCCTTCATATCGTTGAAATGTCACAGGATAGGCTCATGGGTACAGGCATCTTAGAAAACTTCTGATCATCCCAGGGGGTAAGCCAGGGTCTGCAGGACCTTTATCTGAGAAGCAGATGGCTTCATGAGCTTACAAACCCAAGAACTAGTAGAAAAAGAGCATACCAAATGCCATGGTATAGGGAATTTTATTGATGTTATTTGACAACATTATTCTACTGTCCTATTTTTTAAATATGAAAGGAAGCCCTTTTCTCTTTCTTGTTTTTAAAAATATTTATGTATTTATGCATACAAGAACTGGGGTACAGGCCAGAGGTGTGGGGTGGTGGTAAGAGGATTCATCAGAGACAGAGTAGGGAGCAGAACAGGCAGATTGACTGAAATACCTTACTGAGGAGAGCAGGCAGGTCAGGAGAGGTCTGCTGTGCCCTGTGGGTCACATCTCTGGCCTGAGATTGAACTTGTGCCGAAGTGACTGCTGATAGCTTCATTGTGCAGCATTTTAACTTGTTGCGCCACCAGGGAGGGTCCCCTTTTCTCTTTCTTATCAAGGTAGTTGCAGCCCATACAACTTAGTAGATGCTGGTTTCAAACACTAAAGTGAAACATTAAAAATATAATATTTTATTACTCAGCAATCAAAAAAGATAAACATGTTCCTTTTCAGCAACATCGATAGAGCTGGAAGGGATCATGCCTAGTGACATAAGCCAGAAAGAAAAGGAAAAATACCGGATGGCTTCACTCATAGCAGGAGTATAAAGTACCTGGGGGGCAGGGGGCGGGAGGGAGCAGAAATAATAATGAACAACTATATACCAGAGACATTTCATGGGGGATGGGATCAAAAACGGGGGGGGGGGGAATTGCACTGGACTATGATGATGGCACACGGGTGATTTGGTGATGGGAAGCCCACGGGGATTACAACTGAGATGCAAAAAGGCACAAAATGATGTAAAAATAAACTATTACAATAAAAAAATTATATATATATATAATATTTTATTCTCACTGATACCCTTCTCCTAATTTATAAATTCTTACTGCCTACAGTTATTTGTAGACAGGGCAACACAGTTATTTGTAGACCCAGTAAGATTTTATTGTTATTTTACCAGAATGTGATTGCAAACATTGGTTATCAGTGAAGTACCTTCTTAAAATGTCATTGTTGGGAATGATACTCATTTAATGAGGGCTGACCAACTACTTTTAGGAAGCCAATACTGACTTACTGGGGTCAGTGTTTAGAAAACCCCTCCCCCAGGAGAGGTAGTGGGCTTTCTGAGTCCTGGCTTTATGGAAGGGTGTTTATGGTAGGCCAGGAAAGATAAATTCACCACAACTTATGGGTACTGCAGATAAAATCCAGAGGAAAGATATTTTTTTGTATTTAGTTTAAATAGCAAATTAACATCAGCAACACAAATGTAGAAAAAAATATTGCTAAGTTAGCATTGGTATTGCACTCATATAAAAAATGAGGCCAGAACTAATGAGACCAGTCTTGGTTAGCAGGCTTTCTCTGACAGGGGACTGTCAGGGAATTTCAGAGGAGCAGAAGTGATAAGACATTGTCTCTCTTGCCATCACTGGGCTTTAGAAGGGGCACCTTTTCCAGATTTTCTGGTCTGGGCGTTCCCTCCCCCCTCTTTGAATTGCAAGGTATAAGGAACCGGTGATGAGCCTCGTAACCCCTCTGTGGACATGCCACTATGGCACCCACCCTCCCTCATGGTGGAAAAGGCAGCTTTGCCCTCATTTGTAAGTTCATTTCAACATCGCCAATCTAAAGTTGCCGCGTCTTTGGATTCTCCTTTGAACTGGTTGTGACATCTGCATTGTTCCTTCATTTTGTTTAATGACTTAAATAAAAATTTTGACATGTGTTCATTGACTATCTGTATGAGAGTCATGATTTTCTCTTTCTTAAAAAAGTTATCTTTTAACAATAGATAGTAAGCTATAATCATACTGTTGAAAGTCTACATCTGGGTGAATATTTCCACTGAAGAGGTTATGTGAGGATAAACTTCTTTCTTGGTCTCTTTTCTGTGCCCAGAATCCATTTCCCAGCTTCTCATAAAAACATACCTACTCCTCCCAGTTTCCAGGGGACCCACATTCCTACCCCCCACCCCCCATTTAGGAGTGCACTTGAGACCAGGCCTGGTTAATCTGAATGTTACCTTAATCTTTCTACTACGATTTGATAAAAGGTGATGATGCGACCCAAGCCGGGAAGCCAGAGGGAGTGAGGCTCAATTCTGGAAATTTGGTTTCTCAAGAAAGAAATCAAACTTTAGTGTACCAATGTTTAGGGGCCATGTAGTTATGTGCAGGGCCTGACGGCAGGGCCCATGGCAGGACATGATTAACAAAGGTTCTGATGTAAACTTAGGGTATCAGGCTTTATGTTTCAAGCAGCACATTTTGACCCGTGGTGTGTAGGGCTATAGAGAAATTACTTTGTGCTGAATTGTCAAAAAGAATAGTCTATAAACCTATAAATGCTATGGCCTGGTGTTATTGTACAGGAAAACCCTCCCTATAAAGAACTTCATAAAGGGAAACAGGAGGTGGGGAGAGAGAGACAGAGAGAGAGAAAGGAAAGAATCAAGTCCTGACAGCTATTTTTGAGACCATGCATTTCTTTGCTATTTGCATTAAGAGGAGTTCTGATTTCCATGAAAGGTCTCCACAGAATCTAAGATTTTACTATTTAGAGCCAAAGGGAACCTTTCCAAAATGATGTTGTAGCAAGAATTCTATTTTATTTTACTTCTTAAAGATTTATTTATTCATGCATACAGAATTGGGGTACAGGACAGAGGTGACGGGGCAGTGAGAGGGTTCACTGGAGGCAGAGTTGGGAGCAGAACAGGCAGGTGTACTGAAATACACTTTGAGGGCAGCAGCAGGAGGGTGGGTCAGGAGAGGTCTGCTGAGCCATGTGGTCATCTCCAGGGCCGGGGATTGAACTTGAACACTGAAGCAGCTGCGGCAGTTTGCAGTGCTGCATCCTAACCTGCTGCGCCATCAGGGAGGGCCCACAAGAATTCTATTTTATAACCATCACCTCCATGACCATCACCATCATCACCACCACCACCACCATGACCATCACCATCACCACCATCATCATCATCAGCATCATCAATATCATCAACATCATCACCACCATCACCACCATGACCATTACCATCATCACCACTATCACCATCACCACCGCCATCGCCATCATCACCACCACCATCACCATCATCATCAATATCAACAACATCATCACCACCATCACCACCACCACCACCATCACCACCACCACCACCACGACCATCATCATCATCACCACTATCATCACCACCACCATCTCCATCATCGTCATCACCACCATCATCTTTTAGTTAATGTTATTGGAAAAAAAAAAAAAAACTTAGTCCTTCAAACAAAAATATCAGTACCGCATCCTCTGATGCCACCTTGGCTCCCTTACCACTAGCTAACCTATGTGGCTGCGGTTGTGGGGAGGAGCACATCTGTCTTTGGCAGCCTTGGAAACTCAAGCAGATATTCTCCCATATCCCACCTTACCCCATCAAATGGCAGTCCTGTAAGGAAAGCTGAGGTGTCACACCGTGAAATCCCCCTCCCTCATTTTCACCATTGGCATTAAGGTGGCATGGATTTGATGCTTTGTCACTCAGGGGTCAAGGACCAGGCCCGTTAGAGCTGATGAACACACAGTTTTACTCAAAAGCTTTATTCTAAACCAGCATCACGGGGTTATAAATATTTGATGTTAATGCAAGCCTTCCTTAATTGCACTGTAAAAATGTTTGGGAATTGTAAACAGTCAGGACATGAGAGGATGATGAAGTGGAAGGTACACTTCAAATGTGGATTGCCCAGAAATACATCATGTCCAGGAAATATGACAGGTGGGTGTTGAAAGGTGAGTCCCACTTAGTTGCTTTTGCTAAAAGAGAGAAACCATACTTGACACAGGGATTCCTCATTTTTGCATGCATAGCTTCTATAAAGCCTGGTGACCTGGCTGTTTTTCTTCTAATATTGATATTAAAAAGACTATTGATCCACTGTGGAGAATTGGATTCATTGCACTCAACGATTTTGGGGTATCTGTGTTTGGGGATGACATAGTTCCATGCAGGGTCGAGGGGCGGGTATGTTTAAAACAGGATCTGTTGTAAACTTGCTGTATGTGGGCTTTGCCTACAGAGATACTATGTTTCAGGCAGCACATGTTGACCTACAGTGTGTAGAAGGCCAGGCCTTCTCTCCAGCCAGGTGCTCTTCCACCAGGAGGCAAGTACCTCTTCAGGTAGTGCCTTCTGTGAAGCCTCAGGACTCGGGACCCCTTCCTTGAAGCCTCAGGACTACTGGAGAGGCAGTCCCGGGGTGACTGAACCAGAGGGCAAAACAGAAGAATCCTTATGGACAGAAAGGGAAACTGAGGCCCAGAGCAGTAACATGGACTTTTACTGAATGTTAGAGCCCACACCTCCTTAACAGAAAAAGACGACTTAAAACTCAGACATCTACTAAAAAATAAACCAAGCAATGTTCACTCACAGTAGTGGCAGGAATACTATACATTTGTAGTAATTGTCCACATCTTGCATACACACTGGAATCACTGAAAAATTTTAAAATGATGGTCCCAACTTAGACCAAATGGAAACATAGGTGCAGGTGTAATCGGGGTATTTTCAGATGTTCCCCAGGCAATTCTGATGCAGTGAGGGTTGAGACTCAAGACTTTAAAAAAAAATATATTTATTTATTTATGCATACAGAACTGGGGTACAGGCCAAAGGTGAGGGGGTGAGAGGATTCACCAGAGACAGAGTGGGGAGCAGAACAGGCCGACTGACAAAGTACACTGCTGAGAGGAGCAGCAGGCAGGTCTGCTGCGCCCTGTGGGTCACCTCCAGGCCCAGGGATCGAACTCACACTGAAGTGGCTGCAGCCAGCTTGTGTCTTTACCCATTGCACCACCAAGGAGGGCCAGACATTATTATTTTTTTAATCTTTTTATTTTTAAAAAACACTTTATTGATTCACATTGGTTTACACAATATTATATGTTTTAGGGGTAAAGCTCATACCTCTTCGATTGTCACCATACCACACCCACCACCAGGGCACCAATAAACCTCCTCTATTGTCCATGCTAGCCCACTGGGGCTTCTTCCCAAAGCTCCCCATTCCCATTGCAGTTTGCATCCAGGTTTCTAGGTTTTGACCTGGCTCCGTTTTGTCCCTTTGCGTTGTTGTAGAGAACTTTGGACACTTGAAGTCATTATTAGTGACACTGTAAAAACCCCTCCATTGATGATCTAAGAGATGACCCAAAACCTCCTTCCTGCATCCACATCATTGTCCATCCACTGGTATCTGCCCTGCCAGTGTGTCTTGATACACTCTGTCACTGACTCGTCTTCCTACGTCGGCCATCAGACAGTGGCCATGGTCTTGGCCACAGTTGTAAAGAAAGAAATGAATATGACTCAGAAGCGCCAAGCTGTAGTCACTATCCATAGTAAATTCTCAGTGGCTTGGATGTAAATTCTCAGTAGCTATCTGACTTCAAAGAGAAAATTAATTAAAGCTGTCTACAGATGTAATCGTGATCAGAGCAGCAGGTCTGCAGGATTTCTGTCTACAGGGCTGTTTTGACACACAGAGAGGTGAAATATCACTGTTGGTCTACCTTATGGGTAAAAATATTTTATTAAATAAATAAATGTTTCCTCGAGTCTCAGCTTACAACACAAGTGCAATTGAGGCCCGGCTGCCGGGAGCGACAGTTCATTGAATGCATAATGCCACATTTTTGTTTGATATGATATTGTGGAGAAAGTTACAATCTCCTGTTCAGAATAAAAAATTAAATGTTTTGGAAGGGGCAGGCCGATCTGGTGCCAAAGTATGTAGCCATCTCCTGTGGAAGTGTTTTAGGGACCGGATAGTTTTTCAACTAGATATGTATCGGTTTTAATTATAATGTTAAGTAGTTCTCCTATTTTGACTAGACATACTTATTATAAATAAACTTGATTCATCTATGAAACTGCAGTCTGAATGGCACTTCAGAATCCCAGATAAGAACTGCAGTTTGGTTTGAATTATCATAATGTGCCAATCACCTGAAACATTTCCTGTCGGGTTCTTTTCTAAATGTCCTTTTGGGAAGTCACAGCATAGTGATTTGACCTTTGGTCCAGGAAGTTATCCTTAGAAAGTCCAGGGGCTAAGCTGCTCACAGTGCAGTGCACCTGGTATAAACCTGCCATTCTCCCTGGCAGACAGTCTTGGCGGGTCACATCGCCTCCAGAGTCTCCTTTTATGTACTCACTGGGGAAATATGCCCCTAGTATGTGTCACAACTTTGATCTCATGGATGTGGTCACAGAGAGCCCCCTACTTGATTTTGTGCTCTCCTATCACCAGCCTGACAGTCTTAATTTTGGAAAAAAACGTTCTACATTTTTATTTTGAATCAAGTCCCACAAACTGTGCAGCTGGTCCTGAGGTGGTGGTGATGAGGCCAAATGGTGTAACAAATGTAGGTCACGTGACACTTAGTGAAGGCCAGCCCCCCTCCCTGGGCTGCAGAATGACCTATAACCTGCCCATTCTGTATCATCAGCTGAAGAAGCAAGGAGGCAACTGGTGTGTTCTTTGGGTCTTGCTCTATGTCCTGAGCCTGGACTTTCAGATGAAGGTGCTTGTTTCTGGACTGGGAAATGCTTCATTTAGAATGCTCCATGTACATCATACCTTTTTGATACTCTTTAGTGGAAAGAAAAATATGAGTAGGATTAAAACTTGGTAGAATTTTGATTTCCCTGTACACCCCCCCCAAATATATATATTTGTTAATTTTAGCCTCACTTCCCTCCAGTTTATGCCACTGCTCTTGTAGAAAAAACCTGGACTACAGTAGTGAGGACCCACAGACAGGCCACCCAGTTCACATTGGATTGCCCAGGAACAACACTGCCATCCAAATGGAGTGCTAGTAGGGATTCTCTCTGTGTGAAGAACAGGGAACTGGATCAGGGCAACATCTTATGTCCTGGCGTCTACTCAGAGGTCATGGAAATTCAGGCAAAGCCAAACCACAGTTTTAACTGGCCTCGTCTGCCAGAGCTTCAATGAGTAAGCCATTGGTGCTGCGCCAAACCATTTCAAGTGAGCAGTCCCATTTCCTCCACTTTCTGCAACTTTCAAGAATCTGAGAACTTGTGAGTCCTCAGAGTGTGCTACCGAGAGTGTTCTATGCTGAGGGTATCAGTTGTACTTTCTGCTTCCACTTGCAAATCCACTCACCATCGTGCCCTGAGATTTTTCCATGTTTGGATTTGCCTTCAGATCTGCAGTGCATCCCGGGAACACATGCAATCCCACATTTAGATCCAGTCCTCTCGTTGCTTCTACCTCCGTGCCAATCGGAAGACCCTATTCCACGTTGCTGTTTAAATCAAAGCACACCCTGCTTTTCCATTCACAGCTGTAGCTGTCTAGGCTGCACCTGCTGAGGAGCCATTATCTAATCTTTCTGGGAAGTTTACACTCTCGCTAGTAAACCTCTGCATGTTTACCCAGAACAGTGTTTTATGGTGTAAGAGATACTTTGCCTCTGAGTGCTAACGCCAGTTTGCACCTGGCATAAAGAAGAGAGTTTTAGGAAGAGCTTGATGAATTCACTGAATGCCTTTCAAGTGAAATTTCCTGCGATTAAACTTCAGAATCCTCCCACTCCCACCAAGCTTGAACAATCACTCCTACAACACCCTGGAGTCTGAGTTCTGAACATGAAGACTCTTCAGCACTGATTTAATTGCAGGCTGACAGAAATGGGGCCCTCTTACAAGGTGCCACCCGCCTCCATGGGGCAGAGACACTGAACTGGCAGGGAGGGCTTCTTATGTTGATACAAAGCCCCATCACAATATTTGAGGACTGGGGTTTTGATAGTGACTTTAGGGAATCAGAGAGGAGAGCACATTTTGTAAGAGGAATTGGTTTGGATTCTAAGAGTGAATTCGCCATTAGCATCTCAGCATGGACCCTATCTCATGAAATAACCCTCTGAGCTGCTTTCCCCAGAACCAGAAGAGGGGAGATGAGAGGTCTCTGACGCCCTTAAATTGCCCAGCCTCAGAATTTGTAGAAAGTACTTAAAGGTTTCTCCCTATATGGATAGATCATGAATTATCATTGTCACTGGGGCAAGGGGACAATTTATAGCCACAGAATGTTAAGACCAGTTTCTCAAACTAGCAGCCAAATCAAATCTATAAAGGGACTGACAGTCCTGACCCTTAGGGAGGCAAAATGATTTGCCATGAAGAGTCTGGGACTGGAGACTAGAAAAGCACATTTTTTTAGAAGTCCCCACTTAAGCCCCAAAGTTGAAAACCAGTCTCTGGTGGGTTTTTGATAGATTTCCCAAGTGACTATTCCATGGACACCCAAACATCACCCACAGTCCTAGACAGAAACCGATTTCCCTCAAGGTGACCCACGAGAGAACAAACAACCTTGATGGTTTATGGTGGCAGATAATGCTCTGTGACCCTGTGGCCACAGAAACGGGGCCTCGAGTGAAAGAATGTGGAGAAAATACGGGGTCTGTGGAGAAGGGGGGCCGTGGAGGGAACATCTACAAAATTAAGATTGTAAATCACTGGGTCTGGAAGGGCTAGATGAGTAAATTGTGCAGACTTAGGGTGCTTACAGCCTCCACTGTAAAATGCAGCCCCTCCCAAAAAAAAAAAAAATCAGAGAATAAAAGTACACATGCTTACAGCCCCAGCTTGCCAGTGACCTCATACCCACCTAGATGTTGGGATCTGAAAAACTAGGTAAAGGGGAAAAAGGAAAACTGATTTTGTTTTGGCCACTTAACTGCTTGTTGTGTGCTCCATAGAGAGATCAAATCAAAGTAGAGTTCAAAAACATTATTTCATGGATTCATATTCAAAATAACGGATGGTCTTCCTTTGCTGAGGGATGATAACAAGGAAAGACAGGTGTTTACTTCTAAACAGAGCTGGCATTATAAAATTAGCAGACAGGGCAATTTCACCCTATTCAGTTTGCAAAATGGGATTTGGAGAAGCCTTTGGGGTTTTCATCAAGGCCACACTGTTGCTGGAGAGACTCCCAGTCGCAGAAATGGGGTGAGGTCTTGAGCAAGGTTCGAAAGCCATTTAGGGAAGGGATGGGAAGTGTCCATCTTTCCACGCCACAAAGTAATGGCCCCTTCCATCGTGTAATTGAATTGTGTTTCTGCCTTCTTATCTCCTCCACTTCCAGTCTGTTCACCTTCCTTCTAGAATCTTTTTGACACTTTGACTTCGTCTCTGCAAAACAGGAAAAATGCGATCACAAAAATGGTAGTTGCTTCCGTCTAAAATGCAGAGTCTTTAAAAAAGAGAGAGGTCTGCAATGCAGTTTATCTTTCTTCCCTGCTGCCTGCATCCCTTGGGGGTTTGCCGCCCCCCACCCCGGCCTCTCAGGCTTGGTTTTCAGGAGCCCCCCAGTTTTGTGATGCTTTATTCCAAGGCGTTAGGTTCTGTATGGTGATGGCAGCGACCATCCATAAAGCTCTGTGCCCCTCTCAAGGCTCCAAGGGATGCTTAGCACTGGAAATCCCATTGAATGCGCCCCCCGAAATTCACCTAGACATGCATTTCCATGGTCCTGATGCTGCTCTGAAGGTGGGTTTTAGGGGTAATTTATCTGATACCCCTTTAATTTGGGAAGAAGAAAAAAAATCCGCAATATTGTCTTCGAACATTAAGTAAAACCTTCTTTAAAAACCTCTTTTAAAAGGTGGTAATAAATCTATGTCCCCAGCCTGAATTCTTTACACAAGCCCTGGAATTCTAAACCTCTGTGTGGCTGGAATCTGGGGCAATTACACCTAAGGGCCAGACCTGCGGTAATACCCCAAATTACTTTCTGGAGGGGGTGGCCAAGGGGGTTCCCATTATTTTAAAGGCAAGACTTCAAACCAAATGTTTCTCTCTTTATTGATCTGCTTTCATCTCCTTTCATTGCATTTCCTGTTTGGCTTTTCCTCTCCTATTTTTTTCCACCCTGGTGGTGAACACCCTCAAATTGGTGATTGAAGACCTTGAAGGTGCTGTTTACAAAGGCTATTAATGCCCCGTCCTCATTTCCTGTTTTACTGCGGACAAGCCTGACACAAAGCCTCCTTGGTAGACGCTCAGATTCGGGAGCAGCCCCGGAGTTTCTCCATTCACAGATAGCAGGAGACAGAGGACAAAGGAGCTGCTCTTCCCTCTTCCCCTGGCTGTGGGCACGCTGTCCCGGAGCTGAGAGATACGCATCACTGCAGATTCAGCTTTGGGGAGGGTGTCTGCTTGCCTCTGTGGGCCTGTGGGCCAGGGGTCCACACCTCAGAGGGGCGCAGAGACCCCTGGTCAGGAGCGCGAGTGCTGTGTGAAGTGTCCACTTGTGCTTCCCCACGGGGAGCTCCTGTGACCCGAGAAAGGCAAGAACCACCCATTTTACAGATAGTGAAAACAGGTGTAAACCAGCTCTGTGGTTCCCCCAGTGTTCAGTAAGTGCCTGTTTTGTCATGCTTATGGATTTCTCTCTGATTTGCTGCTCTAAATATAGCCACGTACCATAGTTATGTCTACTTTAGGGCATTGGGTTCCTTGCCTCTAAAATGATGAGGTTGTATTTGATCAGAACTTTTCAGTTCCTGGGAAAGGAAGGACAAGACGTGAACCAGGCTGTAGATTCTAGAATCGGTCAAATCTGGTTCAAGTCCATCTCAGTGACTGGTGAGCCCTGAAACCCTTGGGGACTTTCTTAACCTTTTTTTTTAATTCATTTATTTATGCATACAGAGCTGGGGTACAGGCCAGAGGTGCAGAAGCTATGAGTGGCTTCACCAGAGACAGGCCGACTGTCGAAGTACACTGCTGAGGAGAACAGCGGGCGGGTCAGGAGAGGTCTGCTGTGCCCTCTGGGTCACCTCTGGTGCAGGATTGAACTCATGCTGAAGTGGCTTTAGCTTCTTAGTGCTATGCTTTAACCTGCTGCCCTCTTAATCTTTTAAGGTCTGCTTTTCGTCATCTATATAGTAAAAAGAACATGGGTGCCTCCTTTATTGGCTGACATAAGAATACAATGAGTTAATGTCTATATGGGCAGCTTCCTAAATGCTGTGTCATGCCGGACAAGGGGAACCAGGTCCCCTTGGGTATGTCCACGCTTATGGGGACATACCCAGCTGCTAAGACAAGAAATCCAAAGGGCACAATATAGACCATGGTCAGAGGCAGAGCTAACAGCTCGGGCTTCTGGGCAATCCCACCGTGGCTCCATCTCCAAGCCCTTTTTCCCCCTTGTATGCTGCGAAAGTGATGCCAGGACAGCAAGAACCCAGTGCTGCCCTCACTGAATGTTGGCGGGGAAATCACCATCTTTGCTATTTCAGCATCAGCAATAACTGACTCCTCAGCCCTGGGTCAGAGAGTAAATAGTATTATCATATTGGGTATCAGAACTGATTGTCATCATCCCCTCATGTGACAAGATCATCTTTGAGTCTCTATATTTTTTTTAACAGTCCACGTCTTTGAAAATATAAATAGTTTCTACTAAATAACTCAAAAAGTCTCATGGAGTTTTTAAAAATTAAGAAAACTAAGGAAATGGACCTCAGGTACTCGCCAGGCTTGCATAAGAGGTTGGCTGTGCACTTGACTTTCGTGAGCAAAATATCGTTTCCCTTCATTTCTCTCATATAGTTGACCTGTGCAGTTGTGGATGCTTTTGAGAAAAGGGACTTCTACTTATGCCCTGAAATTCATCAGTGTTGACTTGACATAAAGCCACTGGAAATAAAATGTTCACGTCTTTCTGGTAGCTCCCCATTTTCCTGCATCCATTCTCCTATCCAAAGATAGTCATGCTCCTTTGTATTTTTGTTTGACCAAGCATTACCTCCTGTAAGAGGTCTTAGCTTGTCTTTTGCAAAGTAAAATTTATTTTTAAGATACTTTATAGCTTTACAAAATAAGAATGCAAACTTGTTCCCCAGAGTGGTTGAACTTAACATCCCCACCAGAAGTTTGTGATGCCTAACAGAATCAAAAAAGTTAATGCAATCAGACATTTACATTTTTGGCCAATCCATTAACTGTAAAATAATATCCCTGTGGCTTTAATTTGAGATTTACATTTCCAGCGGCCATCAGCATCTTTTCCCTGTGCTGACTGTAAATTTAAGATTCCTGTTTTGGAAAATCTGGTCGAGACCTCTGCCTGTTTTCCTGTTGGGTTGTTTGTCTTTTATTCACTGCTTTGTAAGTTTCTCCTGTCTTGTAGTTACCTTACCAGTTATATGCATTGTAAGTAACTCCCTCCAGTTTCAGAGCTGGCTCTTCATTCTCTGGGGATAAAACATCAGTCTTTCCCTGTCTAATTTGTGCTTTAAAGAGCCTCTCCCTCTGCCAGAACATCAAGAAAATGTCCAAACTTATTTGACGATGCTTTTCATATAAGACTTTAATCCACCCACCTGGCTGTGGAGAGGGGTTAGGATGTGTTTGCCTGCAGATGGCTTTCCTTATCTAGCATACCCTTTCTGTCATAAAACACACTTCCCTTTTGGTGGGGGTCTGTTTCTGGATTTTCTCTTTTGTGCCATTGACCTACCTGCCAGGCCTTGTTCCAAATCACAGTGCACTAATTCCTGGAGCTTTTGAAGAAGTGGTATCTGCTAATAAAAGTCCTGCCTCATTCCTCCTTGTCCATCTTGTGTTTTAGTTTATTTAAATGTCAAATTCAACTCCCATTGGCAGTTTGAGTGGCACTACAATTGATCTATACAAAAAGCCGGGGTCAAAATTACATAACATTATACTTTTTATTATATTAATCCTGTCTACACTATCTTTCAAAGTCATTTTCTGATTTTCTCCGTAATGGTCTGGCACATCTTCTGTCTGATGCAGTCCTCTGCAATTTGTATTTTATGTTCCTATTGGAAATTTATATTGCATGCTGTTTTCTGTTGTATTTTCCAGTTGTTGATAGTGTTTAGAAAGGGTGCTGACCTTGTGCATTGAATGTTTGAAAACTAGCACCACTGCTAAACTCTTTAATTTTCATAATTTGGGGTCGATAATTTTGACTTTCCTATATATAAACTGCCACATCATTGTCAAGTAGTGATCTTTTATTTCCTCCCTACCCTTAAATATAGTTTTTTTTGTGTGCTTTCTGCTAACTCTGACCTAATGTTGACTAGCAATAGTAGCTGTTGACTAGCAATAGTAGCTGACCTGTATTTGTTATTTCAGTATTTAGTTAGTTTTTTTTTTTAATGCATGTCTTATTCAGTTAAAAGCTTCTCTCTTTTTTTTTTTTATTTTTTTTTTTACCATTTGATGAGCTCTTTTCCACTAAATGGACAATGATATATCTTGAACACTTTCTTAGCATCTAATAAGATGATCATGTAATTTCACTCCTTTAATTTTTTAATAATGTTGAGTTAAGCCCTTGATTTTCAAATGTTAACTCAAGTTTAAATTCTAGGGATAAACCTGTCTGTCATGACATAACATCTACCTTATGCAAGGCTGGATTGGGTACTAATATTTTATTTATAGTATTTGCTCCTTTTTCATAAGCAAAACCTTGGTTGATTTAGGATCATAATTGTACTAATTTCATAAATGTGCAGGGATTATATTTTCTTCACTGGAAAATTTTTTTAATTTGAAATCATTTGTTCTTTAAAACTTGATAGAATTCAGTGGAAAACTCTGGAACTGGAGATTTCTTGAGAAATTATTTTTCCCCCTTTTTAAAATTGAAGTATAATGGACTTATAGCTTTATATTAGTTTCAGGTGTATAACATAACTTGATATTTGTACACATTGTGAAAAACCACAATAGTCTAGTAAAGATTTATCACCACATAGAAGTTAAAATTATTTTCTTGTGACAAAAACTTTGCAGATTTACTGTCTTTAACGACATTGCAATTTATAACATAGTGTTATTAATTATAGTCACTGTGCTGTACATTATATCCCTAGCATTTATTTATCTTATAACTGGAAGTTTGTACCTTTGACCCCTTGACCCGTTTCACCCACCTCACTTCCCCCAACATTTGGTAACCCCTGGTCTGGAGGAATTATTTTAAATCATGAATTTAACTTATAGAATGATTATAAGGCTGTTTTCATTTTATTGAGTTTAACCTTTAAATTATACTTCTTCTAAAAAGAAATTATCCATAGATTTATTTTCAAATGTCTTGGAATAAATCTTGACTCATTTTATTATCCTTTTTAAGCTCAGTAGCATCTGTGGTTATTGCCATTATTTGCATTTCTTATATATTTATAGGCTCCTCCATCCCCTTTAGTCTTAATAAGTCTTGTCAAAATTTGTCAATTTTATTAGTCCTTTAAGAGAACCAAGTTTTCTTTTGTCTGGACTCTACAGGGTGTACTTATTTTCCATCGCATTAATATCTGCTGTTGTTTTAAGTATTAGCAGCCTTTGATTTGGGGATTTATTATTGTCAAACAAAGTTGGCCACTTCACTTAATACCAGTGCCTAATCTCCTTATAAAACCATTCTTCTCAAAGTTTAGTTTCTCTCTAATGTTTCATCCTAGAAAAACTTTCTCTAACCGCAAAAGTTTTTCTATTATAGGTTTCCTTAGTTTTTCAGGTCTAGATATACTCTCTTTAACATTAGAATTTCATCCTTCAAGGAAAGACAAGTACCAGATGATTTCCCTCATCTGTGGACTACAGAAACAAAACAAAGGAGCCAGCAAAACGAAAGCAAACAAACCCTAGAAATCTGACTTCAGAACTGAGGTTCCAGAGGGGTCTGTAGGTGGTGGGGGGCACAAGGACAAGGGGCTCTGTGGGGGGATTGCTGGGAATTTGATGTAGGAATCTACATTTAAGCTGGTGAGGTCCTGCACCCCTAAATCATGCAGTGTCAAGCTGGTGTTGCTGCAATAAAAAATAATCAAGATAATAAAGAGAGATTTCATCCTTCATGATTATTCAGAGTGGCTTCTAATGTCTACTCAGATGAGATTTTTCTGTTGTTGTTTTTTGATGCAATGGCTTTATGAAGATATTTACTCATTGAAGTAGACAGTGGAGTCCACACAGTTGTGCCACTGTCACATCAGTCTTACATTTGCATACTTCCAAAAGAAACCTGGTCCCTCACTCAGGCCCAGCCTTGCTGCACTGGTAGATTTTCCTCTTCTGGACCTTTTATACTATGAAAGGTCCGCGATTGGCCGTTCCCTATCAGCCTACAGGGTGACGCGGCTTCCGATTGCAGTCACATCCCACTCTGTGTTACATCTTGTTATCAGTGAGTGGACATCTGAGTTGCTTCACCTTTCAGAGAAGTCAATCAGCCAATCAAACAATCAATAAATGCTGCATGCAAGCTTCTGTGTCAGCATTTGTTTTCACTTGCCTTGGGTATATGCCTGCAGTGGAAATGCCATCTGAGGGCCTGCCCGACTGTTTTCCAAAAGGTGGAACCCTTTTATGTTCTCACCAACAACATGTAGAATTCCAGTTGCTCTACATCCTGTCAACACATATTATTATTTATGATTGCGTTAATGTAGCCTTGCCTAAATGTTGTGTTTCAGAGGTACAGAAACGCCCCTTTCAAGTGTTGTTACTACACCACACCCACCAGCAAAGCACCCACAAATCCTAGGATTTGAAAGTTCATTTAATGCTAATAAAATCCAATGTATCTTATTTTTTATTACTTACGATTTCAGCATCTGAGATTCAATTGTCAATTCCAAGAGCGTGGTTTACTCCCTAAGTTTTCTCCTAAGAGTTTTGTAGTTGTACCTTTTATATTTAGCTCTGCAGTCATTTTGAGTTAATTTTTGTGCATAATTTGAGGAAGACCCAATTTTATTCTTTTGTGTATAGACTGCTATTTGTCTTAGACAATTTAAAAAATAAAAAAGCAAAAACTGTTCTATTCTCATCACTTTTTCTTGGCACCTTTATCAAAAGTCAATTGACCATAAATATGAGGATTTATTTCTGGGCTCTCAGTCTCATTCTGTTGATCTATATGCGTATCTTTACAGTTATTTTTGCCACAAAATTAGAGCGCCAGACCCATATGACCTGGGTTCAAATTTTTTTTTTTTAAGATTTATTTATTTATTTGTGCATACAGACCTGGGGTACAGTCCAGAGGTGCAGGGGTGGTGAAAGGCTTCACCAGAGACAGAGTGGGAAGCAGAACAGGCAGATCGATGAAGTACACTGCTGAGGGGAGCAGCGGGTGTGTCAGGAGAGGTCTGCCACACCATGTGGTCACCTCCGGGGCAGGTGGGAATCGAACTCATGCAGAAGCGGCTTTAGATTCTCAGTGCTGTGCTTTAACCCGCTGCACCACCAGGGAGGGCCCGACCTGGGTTCAAATTTAATAGTGGTTTAGACTTAGTCACTGATATTATTCCTTATGCCTCATTTTCTCTATTTGTAGTTTGGAAATAATGGTATCTACCTTGTTGAGTTGCTAAGAGGGGGAAATAAGTTAATGAAATTAAAATGCTTAGAACACTGACTTATCACTTCAGTGTAAAGTGTATATAATTGTTTATTAAATGTTAAGACATGTTAAGACATGTTGAGCGTCCGTGGTGGCCTAGGGGTTGGGTCAGCGCTATCACCACTACAGCCTGAGTTCGATCCACGGTCTGGGAGCTGATCCACACAGCACAGCAGATCTCCTCTGCCTCTCGCTGCTCTCCTTAGCAGTGTATTTTAGTGGATCCAACTCTTTTGCTCCCCACTCTGTCTCTGATGAATCCTCTCACCCCCACACCTCTGGCCTGTACCCCAGTTCTTCTACACAAAAGAAGTAAACATGAAAAATATTTTTACAAGTTAGTAAGACTAATTAGTTATTGTTGTTGATTAGTTGAGGATTATATGATAATGTGATTATTCACTATTACTTTTCAAAACTTGTTTACACTAGTACTGCTGTAGTTTACCACCTGCTTTCATGCTTTCTATGTAATCTATATTTCTGTTTCTTTATCATTGCACTTATTCCTTTGATGATTTCCCCCACTCATTGTTTGTTTGTTTTTTTAAGATTTATTTATTTGTGCATACAGAACTGGGGTACAGGCCAGAGGTGCAGGGGTGGTGAGAGGCTTCACCAGAGACAGAGTGGGGAGCGGAACAGGCCGACTGATGAAGTCCATTGCTGAGGGGAGCAGCGGGCGGTCAGGAGAGGTCTGCCGTGCCATGTGGGTCACCTCTGGGGCAGGCGGGGATCGAATTCATGTGGAAGTGGCTTTAGCTTCTCAGTGCTGCGCCACTAGGGAGGGCCCACACTCATTGCATTTTAAACTCTATCATTTTGCAAATTATCCATCATTTCTTTTATTTCAAGTTGTAATGGTTATGTTAAGAGTTTTGCATGCATATTTACAAAGTCTAAAGTGAATTAATATATTCTTTCTTTACAATTTTAAGATACTTTGAATCTAATGACCCTCACCAATTATAATTACCTCACTATCTTACCTCTCTCTATTTTTAACTTCGTATGATATTATTTTCTTTGAAAGAGGACACATTAATTTTCAATGCCTGTTTGAATATATTTTGCCTTTATTCTAGGTTAATAGTTTTACTTTGGATGCAATTCTAGACTGACAGATTTTTTTTTATCAACATGTTGAAGACATCACCACTTCCTATTTTCCGTTGTCACTCAGACATCAAGCTTAAATGTTCCTTTATAGGTAATGTTCTGATGATATTTAAGTTCATCTGCATCTCTTTTTGCTTTTATTTTTGATTTTAATGTGACCAAGTATTACAGTTGAATGGATTTTGTATTTTTGTTTCTTTCATAAACTTTGGGAAAATCTTAGACTTCAATTAATGCCTCTCTCAATTACTCATGCTCTTTCTGGAAACTTGATTAAATATATAGTAAACCTTCTCTTTCTTTTCACCTCTTCCTTATTATTTTTGTTTTTCTTTTTCCCATATCTCCAGGTAGTTCATTCTGACTGAGAAGCTTGCTCACAGAGTTGTTGACTGTTTAGAAATACAATTAAGAACAATCAGAATGCTTTTAACTTCAAGAACATTTTATTTGTTTGTTTTAAAAATTCTGTTTGGCCCGTTTTCTAAATCTCCTTCATTATCTGTATCATCTCTCCTCAGTCATATTTCCATCCCCTCATACTTTCCAATTATATTTCTTGTATTTTGTTTACATTTTGCATTTTATTATTTCATCACCAAATAATTTGTTGTACCCTATGACTTCCAATTTAATTAACTGGAATTACACTTGCCTCCTGTGATGATCGGCAGCAAGTAGACATTTCTTGAACCCCATTCCTCCAGAAAGCACTTGGCTTTCTCCTGGCCATTGTGTGGAACCACCACACTTGTGGCTGGTTTAAAACAAGTTCTCATCCTGACAAACTTTGGACATGATGGCGTGAGTCTTATAATCAAACACTCTTTTCATCTCTTCTCAAAGTACTGCAATTCAGATATGGTTCCTCGATATTTCCCAATACAGCAATGTGTTCAAAAAGTATCTTTTCTCTTTCCTGTAGAGGTGATTGCTTTGCTGCCTTTTCTCCTTTACCTGTTGTGACTTTAGTTGCCACTTAAAATACAAAAGACTGAGTCTACCTCGCTTGGTTAGATCCTTCTTTCCCTCTTGTTTACCTTTGTCTTCACCTTTTAAAAGAATGTAGCTCGGGCCCTCCTTGGTGGCACAATGGGTTAGGATACAGCACTGCAAGCTGGCAGTGAGAGTTCCGAGTTTGACCCCGGGTCCCGGAGATGACCCACAGGGCATGGCAGACCACCCCTGTCTCCCCGCTGCTCCCCTCAGCAGTGTACCTCGTCGATGTCTCCCCACTGCTCCCCTCAGCAGTGTACCTCGTCGATTGCCTGTTCTTCTCCCACTCTGTCTCTGTGAAGCCTCTCACCACCCCTGCACCTCTGGCCTACACCCCAGTTCTGTAGGCATAAATAAATAAATCTAAAAAGAAGAAGAATAGAGAAAATGCAGTCCTTGGACTTACTTAAAAAAAAAATGTAGCTCATTTATTCACTTTTAAATGTAAGGAGTGTAGCTTACTTTTTAGCATTTTTTTTAAGATTTATTTATTTGTGCATACAGAACTGGGGTATAGGCCAGAGGCTCAGGGGCCGTGAGAGGCTTCACCAGAGACAGAATGGGGAACAGAACAGGCAGATCGACGAAGCACACTGATGAAGGGAGCAGCGGGCGGGCCAGGAGAGGTCTGCGGCACCATGTGGTCACCTCCGGGGCAGGTGGGAATCGAACTCATGCGGAAGTGGCTTTAGATTCTCAGTGCTGTGCTTTAACCCACTGCGCCACCAGGGAGGGCCACTTTTTAGCATTTTTTTTAAAAAAAATTTCAATAACTGCCACCTTCTGTGCATTTGTGGATGTGAGAGAATACCCACATGTATGCATAGATAAACTATCCCACCTTAAAGCTGGAGTGGGAACTTTTCATGCTGGGATTCTTCTCTGTATTTTTCCTGCCTCTTCTAAAAGTATCCTTTGCATGACATTGTGAAATATTTTTTAAATAATATAATAGTTTATTTTTACATCATTTTGTGCCCTTTTCCATCTCAGTTGCAATCCGCATGGGCTTCCCATCACCAAATCACCCATGTGCCATCACCATAGTCCGGTGCACCCCTCCCCCCCGTTTTTGATCCCGTTCCCCACTCCACCCCCATAAAATGTCTCTGGTCTATAGCTATTCATTATTAGTATTATTTTCTCCCCTGGTCCTTTATGCTCTTGCTATGAGTGAAACCATCCTGTATTTTTCCTTTTCTTTATGGCTTATTTGTGAAATAATTTTTAATGGGGAGGTCATTTCCTTATACTTACCTCATTGAAGCAAGCATGCTCATATATATATATTCTCATTTGTGAAATGAATTAGGAGAAAAAATAAACTCTCACATCCTCAATAATAGGTCATGCTTTTATTTTAGTGTTTCATGTAAACTGTTCCGAGATCCCATAACCTGAGTCCTTGTATACCGCTAATGCCTAGAAGAATAGATGTTGAAAGATTCAGGGAGCCACGTATGTTCTGGAACAGATATCACTGACCACTACCAGACAAAAAGAGTTTCAAAGTTCAAACAATTAATTTATTTAAAAAAAAATCAAAATATCCTAGTATGGTAACAAATATACAAAAGAGAAGTTGCTACAGGGAGCAGATGGAGCAGATGGCTTTATCTCAGCACCCTGAGGTACCAGGTTCATGCCGGAAGTGGTCGCTTAAGTCAGTGCAACATGATGGAGAACTAGGGCCAGTGCTTCACGATCAGCTGTAGTCTTTAGTAATTTAGCTTGGGACAGTATTCATGCATCCTTTTGGAAACATGTCTTAGTGGTCAAGATCATGAACTCTGAAGTCACATGGACTTAAAACCCTTATTCTGTTGCTTGACCTCTCCAGGTCTCAGTTTCCTGCTCTGAAAACAAGGGCGATAATAGGGAGCTCTTTATAGGCCTGCTGTGAGAATCGACAGTGCTTGCTGCAGTTTATGACATATTGAGCAAGTTCAGAATAGAGCTAAGGGGCCTCCCTGGTGGCGTAGAGTTAAGTCTCAGCTCTATCACTATTGCAGCAAGTCTGATCCCTGGCCAGGGGGGTGACCTCTCCTGTCTCGCTGGCTGCTCCCCTCAGCAGTGTATGTCAGTGGATCCATGTGTTCTGCTCCCCATTCTGTCTCTCTCTTTCCCCTGTACTTCTAGTCTATACCCCAGTTTTTGTATGCATCAATCAATACAAATAAGTCTTTTTTAAAAATAACCGAGTAAATTTTGGTTATGGTTACTCTGTAATTCAGCACTGCTTATCCATTGAGGGAATAGTGTCAACACTGTCAAAAGTACTAGAGGGTAACTCTTACAGCTCCATGAAAATGAGTAAGGGAGCCCCAAGTATGCTGGGAAACTCCCTAAACCCCCTTGACCTCAACTTGTTTTCAATCTACAATACAAAGCAAGCACATCACGAGATGTTTCATTTAAAGGGGAGAAGACAATCAAAAGCAAATGCAAAAACAAATGGCTGGACCTCATACTGGTTCCCAAATGGTGGAGCCCACTTCTGCATGGAGAGGAACAAGACCGAGTCCCGGAATTTAACCGTCTATGTTGGGTGACAAGGTTCCTTTGAAGGGTGTAACAAAAAGTCTGCTATGAAATCAAGGGAACTAAGATGTGCTTCATTGTGGAGATGCTAAAAGCTCGGCGATATGTGTGTGCCAATCGTGCAACTTGATCCAAACTGCATTTGGACTGAGTCTGTAATAAATTGCCAGAGCCCGTCTTTGCATCCACTTAAGCTAATACTGAGTGTCTCATTTCTACAGAGTAAATCACAGTGGCTTTGGTACTTTATTTTCCATCTTATGTATAAGTAAACTGCAGGATCAATTGGGAGGTAGAATCAATCTGCTATTTATTACCTTGAAATGTGACACCCTATTTTAAGTGCCCTATTCCCTTATGATTTCACTTGAGAAAGGTATTATGTCCAAGCAATATAGAAACCAGCTTTACAGCTCCTGGGATTTTTTACTTTGGCCTGGATGGATTTATATTGTATATAACTTTCAGAACCTAAATAAGTTACTTAGTGGATTTTGAAACAAGCATGTAAACGGGGAAGAGTCATTTGGGGTTTTCTGGGTCTTAAATCTTAGTAGAAAGCGCTCATGACCAGAGAGTTTTTTCATTTAAAAAAAAAAAAAAAAAAAAAAAAAAAGCTCAGGACTCCCATTGACCCACTGATCATGGCTTAACGTTCCAAAGAAAATAAATAAAATCCTCGTGTCTAGGGAAAAGACTCAGGCTTCGAGGGGATTCTGCCATGTTGTCATTACGCTTTGTAAAGAAACCTTGGCATCTAATTTATGGGCTTCAGGAAGAATGCCTCCTCACACTGTGGGGAGGTTGAAAGGGCAAGAGATCTGATGTATATCAGGAAGGTTCAACCTAATCTTTGTGACCTGCCACCCGCCTTTCCTGATTAAAACATGAGGGGCGGGGGCCCCACAAAGACGCTTTCTAAAGTCCGCTCAGTCAGTATCTTAGGCCCTAATCTTAGTCTCGGGTCTTGGTTTATGTCAAAACAGCCATTATTTGGCTTGGTGGGGACGAGACGAAATGTCTCTAGCAAGTGTGATAAAACATTTTTAAATGCCCCAAACTGAGTTAGATGAAATTGAAGAGAAACTGACAGTAATGAAAGGCTGGTGACAAGCTTGATCCCCGTAAATTTGTATTTTATTGGGACTTAAACTTAAGGTAAACCAGAAAGAAAAGAGAGAGATGAAAACTTTAAAGGTGGTCCAAGAATGACAATAGCAACATCACATAACTCCCTAGTTGACAGTGAGTTATTCCTCCCTCCCTCCCTCCCTTCTTCCTTTCCTTCCTTCTTCTCTTCCTATTTCTTCCATAAATGTGTACAAGGCATTGTATATGTGTTCTTAAATCTTTCGTGCTCTATACATTTCATATGGATCCCATCCAGGGCTTCTTGGAGGAGAAATTTAAGAAGGAAATTTGTGATTTCTTCCCTCACAAAAGTAACTTAATTAATGTTGATGAATCCCCTGATAGTTCAGGGTGCAATTCATCATCACCTTTCCTTACCCTTCAGAAGCCTGAACTGTATAATATTTTTCACTTTCGCCATCATCTCCAAAGAGCCCAGGTCTACAAGCTGAACGTAAATTAAAAGGGCACAAGAGTTCTGGGCTGGAGCTTAGCTGGTGCGCAGTTGTGTGTGTGAGTGTGAGCCTCTGTGAAAGTTTCCTCCTTTCCTCCCCATCCCTTAAGACTCCCCAAACTTGTCTAAAACAGCTAACGTGTCCTGGGATTTATGGGCAAATTTATTATCTTAAAGATAAAATAAAATTTTACATTGTATACAGCCTAGGACAGACTCTGAGAATAAATGTAATTCTCTTCAATTATAAGGAACCGTAACTTCTGGGTAAGTTCTTGTATTATTGCTGTGTAACCTTCAGTCAACCTGGAAATCACAAGGGACTTTTGATTTTAAACAATAAAATTTGAGAGAGACTTCCATCCAGAGGGACCAAATTCATAGGTTTATTTAAAGACAAAAGGGGGGAGGGCACAAGGATCGAGAGAGGGATTGAAAATAAGGACAGGGAAAACTATTCATTTCTTATCACAGCTAGCCAATGTTAATTAAAACATCATTGTGAATGTAGATCAGCAAGGAAATGTCCACGGCTTGAGCAGCATTGCCTATGTAATCATAAAGATATCGCGGTTATTTATCTGCTGTTTGGATCTTATCCTTTGCTCAACAAGCAAACCCCGCTCCGCCCCCCTCTCTGCCCCCATTTTATTGCAGGCACTCTGTATATTCCCCCATAAAGTGGAGGGAAACATATGGGCCCTTGTTTGAACTTCTGTAATGAATCCTTCCAATATACTATTTCCTTCTAAAGTTATTTTTGATTTTATTGCAAACTGTTTGTGCATTCTCCCCAACGATCACTTGGACAACATTCGTACTAGTGAAACGACTTGGAAGGGTGCTTGCCTCTGAGACTAGCTGCCTGGCATGGCATGCCAATGATTAGGGCACGCTTGGGAGTGGGGCCCCCGGCATGCTGGCTGCTCCCCCCATGAAGGGCAGCCGGATGGCTTTCTTCCCAGAGCCCGGAACTCCTCCCTGTTTTTATTTCATTTTATTTCCTTTTCATTGAAAGCTCTGCCTCTAGTGATTCGCACCCGGAATCTGCCAAACCCCCCTGAACTCCTCTCATGTCAGCAAATCAGAGGTTTCAAGCTGAAGGCCCGTGTGCCAGGGTTTGGGAGACATGCACAGTTAAGACAAAACAAAACAAAAGTTTTTAAAAGAATGTGTTGGTGATTAAAAGTTGGAAGTCACCATGCAAAATCTGGGTTGATAGAATGTTGCTAGATTCTTTTCTCCCAACCACAGAAACGAGTGTGTGAAGCTTTTCTCCTGAGAAATCAGCACAACTGGCTAGTTCTGCCTGACCTCTCTCGTGGTGGCCAACTTCCTGCCGGTGGGGACAGGTCCAAGTGGAAGCCGTAGTTGAAGCTGGTAGAATGAGCAAGACCAATGCGTGGGCACTGAATTTAGCACCCCCCAAAATAGGCCATTCTAAAGACAAGCTCATCAGAAAGATTGTTTTTGAATTGGCAGGAGTTAAGAAAATTTCATTTGTTCCATATTTCTTTAGAATGTCTTAGGAATTTCTTTTTCAGATCTCCCTCTTCTAGGAGAAATTTTATGCTCAGAATCACTAGAAATAGCTTATTCATTTCTCTTCCTTTCACCCCAGCCATGGGATCTAGTTCCATGTATGACAAATGCCATGTGGCTTAATGAAGGGATAGCGGAGGGAATGAGACGCTTGGCAGACACCAACAGAACTACTTCTAATAAGAGGATGGAAATGTTAGCCACAGCCCCCTTCTAGAATTCTCTTCCACTTCTTCATTTAGTGATTCCAGCTGGATCTCCTTTCCATCGAATGTTTATTCCCTGCGATAGGGATTGGATATGTAATGCATATTTGTTAGATAAATTAATGATGAAATTTCGACAACGGTAGCCTTCACTGAACATATTTGTTGCATTTTAGATACCTATCTAAGTACCTGATCTGAATGAATCGAAAACTCCATTCCCATTTTAAAGTTGAGAAAACTAAGATAGGACTTTTTTTTTGTCTGCATCTGCAGGTAGTAAAATTTAAAGCTCATATAAATCTAGTTTTAGATTTTTAATGGAGGCATCTTTGTTTTGGAACTATGATACCATATTGCCTCTGTGTATTCCTGGGAGAGGCTGTACTTTCCCAAGCGTGGTTTTCTCAAGTGCCTGTAACCTATGAAAAGAAAATATATGCCTAACTAGATGCTTCAAACTTAAATTTGCAGGGGTGTTTAAAGAACAAGTTAACAGCGTGACTAGGGGTCCCTTAGTAGACGTGCCCCCCTTTAATATCAGGACTCTTAGTGGAGTTAAAGTCAGCTGGTATAACAAGCTGACCCACACATACCCATATAGACCAAGTGCAGGTTACCACTGAAAGGGTGTAGCTCTGTTCCATGAAGACATTTAGGGATTCAGCCTCTTTCACCCTTAACCCATCTGCCTACGAATTTGGGAAGGCTGTGTCCATCCCCTCCAGCCAGAAGCAGATGAGAGCATGGAAGGGTCAGAGGGGAATTCAGGAGTCAAACCTGAAAATGACTCACATCATGTCTTGCCTGTTGCATTGACTAGAGTTGTATTAATTGGTCATCCAAACTTCAAGAGAGGCTGGGAAAGGTAGGTTAGCTGTGTGCCAATGTCTTGCCTTTTCTGAACCTAAAAATATTTGTATTAGGTAGACTTGCCCAGACTAAGTGTATCAACACGAGATAGCCAATCCTCAGAGCTTCCAAAATTGCATGGGCATGTACAATTTGAAGACATTTTGGTACCAGCAGGAGCCACTGAAAACTGGCATTATTACCGACATATTGTTAGTTACAATATAATCACGAGGGCCCTTCCCTTTTTGCTTTTCAAGAGGGTAGAAATAATGGGGGGGAATCACACTTTTGACATTTTTGAGGAAATTATTTTTGTTCTTTATTGTTTGTTTTACTTTGTCTTATGTTTCCTAAAGGTAAAGTAAGAACAAACACAAAGGGCAGACCATGGTAACTTGGTCGGCCATGAATATTTGTCATTGAGCATCTGTCTCTGCTTGAACTCAGCAGACAATCAACCCAAGTGGAAATCTGGCGGAAACTCTTCTGCAACGTGGAATTTTCATGCCACTGCCTCTGATAGAAATAATGGAGAATGGTCCCAGCCCCTCAAGCCCCTCACCAAATACCATTTCCCTAGGAGAAAATGGCTGACCCCAGGCCTGAGGGGCAAAGTGTGAGACTGAAATATTGTGTCCTTCCAAGAAATAAGAAAGATAGAAAAAAAATGCTAGGTTTTGTCAAGGGATGTGGGACCCACATGAACACAAACGATTCCCATTGTTTTAAAGTGGCGTAAATCTAGCATTTATGAATGCTTAAATCCATGTAGTCAGAGTCACAAAAAAACAACCAGCCAAGCAACAATAAGATAAACACCTCTTTGGGCATTGGCAAATTGCCATTATTCTAAAAAGTAGTATGTTAAAAAAAATCAGTAATCATTTGTCCTGCATTCCATCTGTAAACCATCCATTAAGGTAACCAAATAGTTAATAACTAATCGTAAAGGAAAATTTCTCATCATAGAAGTTACTTCAGCTTCTGGAATAAATGTAGAAGGAATAATGGAATTACAACAAAAGCATTTGTGTTCCCTAAGGAGACAGTGCCTTAGGTGGTGATTATCCATGGCTGCTAAGATCATAAAAAGAAGACCCCAAATTTTAAGTGTCTTCTACTGGGAAATTTCCTAAGAAGGAATCTTGACCTAATATGTAATCTTGAAGGTTAAAAAAGAATTCCTACATTTTTTTATAACATGCTCTTAAAGATCTACTGCACATTTATTTTTCAATGTCTACTTAAACACCTGCATTACACATTACTTTGAGAGATCAGAGCTCTGTAAAACCTTATTTCCTACTAACTTATTATACTTCCTGTTGTCCAATAAGCACTAAGTAGCTTTATTTCTTTGCCTTGGCAACCAGGAGGCTCAAATTAATTTTAGGCTTAATTTAGGTTTTACAATTTAAAAAATAGATTCTGATGAACTCTCCAGAAATAACTACCAGTTTACTAAAAATGCAGGCAGCAGAGAAACATGTTAAAAATACGTGAACATAAATAGCAAAATCTAAATTGTGGTAAACAGGACAAATAATATAGTTCCTTCTACAAGTAAACTATCAGAAAAAAAAATAGAGTATATGAAAAATGCAAGGCCTAAATTTGCACAAACTTCCTTTTTATGTAGCATGTATGAGATAATTGGCCCACTGATTGGATCGTAATTATAATGGAAATTTATTAATTTTCAATAAAATAATGATAATGTTCATATATATTCTGAGTCTTTATATCTTTTATATTATTTTAGAAATACATGTTGAAATATTTATGGATAAAATGTGCATCAAAATAATTGGGGAATGGGAAAGAATAGATGTCCAGAGTGATACAGGCCATGAATGAATGATTGCCAAAGCTGAATGGTCAGTATGAAAATTCATGATTTTATGCATGTTTGAAATTTTAGAATTTTATTTATTTTTTTAAAAGATTTATTTATTTGTGCATACAGAACTGGGGTACAGGCCAGAGGCTCAGGGGTGGTGAGAGGCTTCACCAGAGACAGAGTGGGGAGCAGAACAGGCAGATCAATGAAGTACACTGCTGAGGGGAGCAGCGGGCGGGTCAGGAGAGGTCTGCTGCACCCTGTGGGTCGCTCCCTGGCCGGGGATTGAACTCCTGCTGCAGCAGCTGCAGCTCGCTTCATAGGGCTGTGATTCAACCCATTGCACCACCAGGGAAGGCCCAAAGTTTACAAGTTTAGAAAGAAAAAATAATAACAAGAGGGAAGATTCAGAGCCAACTGCCTGGTGTCAAGTCTTGGTTTTATCCTCACAGCTGTGTGATCTCAGCAAAGGTGTTCAGAAAACTGCATAAGCTTTTGGTGACTTGGTCTCCTGACCTGTAAAAAGATGTATTCAGAGTGCCTACCGCATCAGGCAGTGAGGAGGAGATGAGCTAGTGGATGGCGCGCTGCGGTCGGTGTTGGGCATGGCTGCTCCATAGATCTGCTGTGAGGAGAATTCTTTTTTCTATGGGGTTTTCCAGTTTCTTGGTGTCAGTTGCACCATTGGGAGCACATCAGTGTTTCCACTGTAGGCTCTGGAGATGCCCAGTGGCCTTGGCGCTGCTCAATCTCCTCGAACACAAGACGAGACACAGAGTCAGACCATATTCTCAAGACCATCTGCTCTCTGGCCTCATGGTGCCCCAGCTGTTCCGTCTGCTTCCAGTAACACAGGACTCTCCTCCACCTCGCTGTCTTGCCTTGACTTTGGTTTACATAGTTGGCCTAGATCGCTCTTTCTTCCTTCTGCAGAAACCATGGTCACTCTGGCTGACTGACTTCTCTCTGTGCTGCTCCAGGAGTGCTTCCTGAGTGAAGAGATCCTCTGACCTTTTCCAAATTTGCAACACACTGCTCACACCATGAGATCCAGCTGTTCTGCACCTGCAGCTGTGTGCCAGCGCCAGGTCACGCTGGCTGCATGCGAGCCTGTGGTGTAGTCTCTTTCCAACTCTCGCTTCAGTGACGTCACCTTGTATTTGAGATTGGCCAGGTCCATCCATGCCGGGATCATTTACACCATGGCAAACACTACAAGCCAGGCATCTTTCTTCTTGCCTGTGAGCAGATTGTTCCACCCTATAGCACAACACTAATTATGCTTCCACAGACCTACTTGCAATGGACAAAAAATGCCCATGTTGTCCTCTTCCCATTTTCGTCTGCTGAAATTCTAACCCCCTAAGTGATGATATTAAAGAGGTGAGGCCTTTGGAAGGTGAATGGGTTATGAGAGCGGAGCCCTGGTGAAGAAGATTAGTGCCCACTCGCCCCTTCTCTCCCGTGAGAATGGAGTAAGTCAACAGTCTGCAGCCCAAAAGAGGGATCCTCACTAAAACTCGGGCATGTTGGCACCCTGATCTCAGGCTCTAGCTTCTAGAACCATGAGAAGTAGATTTTTAAAAACTACATAGTTTGTGGTAACTTGTGATAGCAGCCTGCACACACTAAAGACCCTGTTCATCACACACCTGGTTCGCCTCTTCTGTGCCAAATCTGGCGGGCACATGGCTAATAACTTTCAATAACTGACAAAATGAATGAATGCTGAGCAAATGGTTGGCCTTTTCTCCCAAGTTTAAAACATCCTGAATGCAGGAACCATGTCTCACATTCTCCACAGCACTTACTAGCACCAAGTACATAGTAGGTGGTCAATAAAAGCTCATTATCGATTGATTACAGAAAGAAGTTTAATCGCATTCTCCAGTTTTAAGCAGCAAATCCTCATTTTTTTTCCCTTTATAGTCGACACTACCCAGACACACAAGCTTAAGATGTGAGGGACAGCTTTACAGCTCTTTAAAGTAAACACAATTCCTCTTCAAGAAGCATTTTTTAAAATCTTTGAACATCCCAACGAGGTTTCCTCTATGCCAAGCTACAGTCACCTCGGGGGATTTACGGTGAGGTCCCCTCCTCATAATTGCAGAGCTGGGCTCATGTACAACTCCCTTGCAAAACTTTGCCTGCTTTGGAGCTTTCTGGGAAAATGGAAAGAAGACCAGAAGCCAGGCCTGCAGGGGGGGCAAAGAGTCTCTTCCCTGTCCCTTTAGACTCAGACACAGATTTGACCCACTTCAGAAGGTGGGGGAGGGGCCATGTTCCCACCTAAGTTCTGCATCCTGTCTGGACCCCACACCTGGCCACAAAGTGTGGTGGCTGTCCCTTGAAGAGACCGTTTGCCTTTCCTATTTTACAGGAGGACTCTTCCTTTAATGCTTTCCCGTGATGTATGGAATGTGCAGAGTTTATGAAAGAAGCAATTAAATGGGTGGAACCTGTAAATCATGCTGATATTTTAAAAGTATGCTCATTTTCTGCTGTGCCATTGTAATTATTCCACTCACCCTCTCCCCAGCTACCCGCCTCCTAGTCCCACTGGCTCCTCAGTGGCTCAGGGCTCCTGGTTCCAGCACCCCCTCCCTTCTCCCTCTGTGTACATGAACTCTGGAGAGAGCCTGAACCCAGGCTGCTTCTCCAGTGGGGAAGTTGGCCAATATGGCCCTTTCAACATCATCATGATCAACTTTTGGGCCTTTCCTTCCTCAATGTGAATAAATCTGCACACTCCCATGAGTTCGTCAGACTTTCAGCATCTCCTCACACACTTGTCTTGAAGGTAGGTCTTTATCAAAAGATTCCAGGTGCTTGAGTAAAGATTAAAGGCTGTGGGGTGGAAGCACCTTTCCAACACCATCCTCTTCAAAAGCTGGTGCTTGAGAAGTTACCTGGCCTCCTGGAGCCTCAGTTGTGTAATCAGTGAAATAGCCAAGCAGGGAGAACTAAACGTCCTGACGTTAAGACATTAAATGGAATCATGTTTGTGCTTTATTTAGCTGGGCGGGAAATGCAGCTGTCATCTAAGTTCCAAATATGTGTGGCTTCACCCAGTGGAAGCTGATTTCTCATTCATACACATTTCAGTGGAGAGCTTGCTGGGCAACCTTCCATGCGGTGACTCAGGGATCCAGGCTTCTTTCATGCAGTTATTTTCCCATATTTGCTCCACCGTGGAGTTCTCTTTGGAATCCTTTCCTCACAAGAATTTGGAAGAAACTGCTTAAGATCAAGTCCTAAGTGGCATGCATTTCTTCCACCTGCACCTTGGTGGTCGAATCAACCCCAGCCACACAGGAGGCAAGGGTAGAATTTTGCTATGTAGTCAAGAAGAAAAGAAACTGGAATTAAGTAAACACATAGTATGTAACAAAGTGTCACTATCTTCTTCTTCCACTTGCAGAGTTAAGTAATATCTCAGAGAGACCAACCCAACAGTCCAAGGTGCCCCAGCAAAAAAAAAATAGTGAAAATGGGATAAGAAATGTGTGCGTTTTATGTACAACCACTATCTGTTTTTAGTGGGTGGGAAAACACTATATTGAAAAGATTCTGAGGCAGCGTTGTTATTGATTAGTAATGTCTGCAATGGGTTCAGAGGGAGGGGGTAATATCTCTTGAGCCACAATGCCCATCAACCTGGTTCTGTCTACTTTAAAATGCATATTCCCAGCGTGGTGCTGCCTTAAAGCTCCCCTCACAAGTGGTCAAATATCTTTAAGTCTCAATCTGGCATCATTTCTTGGGGTTTCCTCATTAGAGCTGTGAATGGACCTCAGAGTGTGAATAAAGCTAAACAATCTCACAGGCTGAGCAGACCAGTGAGGCAACCATAACAGTAATGTTGACATTCTCTTCACCTCTTTACCTTTGCCTGGGCCTCCCTTTCTGGCTGCTTTTATTTTGTTTTACATTTTTCCATCTACCAAAATCTGAATCTTCCTCCAAACCCCAATTCAAATATTAGCTTCCCCTTCAGAAATTCCCCTTCGACCCTGAACAGAGTTAATTAAAATTCCTCTGCCCAGGAAGAAATTGTTTGGTCCTTATCATACTCTGCCTAGTATTATCACAGTTAATTATGTTTATCTCTTTTTCACAAGGACTGCAAGGGGGGAGGGCAGGAACCATGCTATTGCTTTTCTTTCTGCCCCACCCTAATCCATAGCCCATTCCCAAGCCCACGGGCGTGCACACATACACACACACACACACACACACACAAACACAGAGCTCAGCAACCAATCACTTGGGAAGTGCCAGCAAATATTTACGTAATGGAGATGGAGAGATAGCTGGGGGGATGGTAGGTGGGTGCTCCCCTGTGTCCTGTAAATTACATCCATCAGGCTGCAGAGTCTGAAAGAAGACACCCTGAAAGGAGACTCTTCACCTGTGGTTAATGGGGGAGTTGATTGATTTTAGTGGAAACCCACAAAGGCATCCTGTTTAAAAACGGGGTCTCATACAATGCGGAGAAAGCAAGCGTAGAAGCTGCAGCCTTCTACCCTTCATCTCTCAGAAGCCCTTCTTCCTCCCCTGTGAGATGGGGTTATTCCCTGAGGTACAGGACTGCTGTGAAGTTGAAATGAGACCAATGATGTGAACCTCAGTGCTACTGATCAGGGGAAATTAATGCTGTTATGGGTAATGTTGGCATTAGTACCCTGCAGGTGTTTTTGCAGTGATCTGGCTAGAGGTGGCCTGGTGCGGCCATGTACTGTGTGCCCCTTCACCTGGTGCCTTCTTTTCAGTGTTGAGAATTCTCAGAGTTTGCCCAGCATTTATTCAACCAGTATTTATTAAGAACCTATTGTGTATGGGATGCTGGGGCCTGAATTAGTGCGAGGACACAACCCCTGTCCATGTAGAGGTCACAGGTCAGTGGTAATTGAGCACAGGGTCACACCAAAATTCTCTTGGGTACAAGGCTGCTCATCCCAGCCAACCTCAGTGAGGGATGGAATAAGGGCTCTGGATGGGTGGGTGGGAGTGGGCTTGAGCTCCAACTCACAGTGACCTCTGCTGGGTCCCTTCATATCACCACGCCTGTGTCCCCTCCTCTGTCAGGAAGCCTTCAGCCTCATACAGGGAAACATCTCTTTCCTGGAAGATCTTTTTATTAGCAGAGTTTATAGCCATGGGCACACTCCAAAAACTCATAGGCGTGGGTGTACTAAGGGTGCTCTCCCCCTCTAATATCTCTGCCTACCTGCTGGAGGTGGGGGCACCCTGGAGCAATAGGACCTGATGTAGAATTGCTGGTCCAACTGACCTTTCCATGACTGTGTAGACCCCGCACTGCTGGTCTTGTCACCCCATCCCTTCCCATGGAGGTCATTTCCTGGCACGTCCCCAAGGTGCTAAAGGTGGAGCTATGTCTTTGTGTGTGTGCAGTGTGCAGGGCTGAATTCAGGGCTGAAAATTAAATCTGCAAAGCTTCCTCTGGGGTTGTGCAAGCTCAGAAGAGATTGCATGTAGGGGTCTATGCACATGACCTGCAAATAATCAGAGAAACAGCAATAGCAACAGCAACAACTTCTATACCCAGCCATTAAATCATCATTTTAGGTCCTTGTCTTGTTCATTGCCCACAACTCAATGATGTGAGTAATGCTGAGGTTTCTTTAGGTGCTTGATATCATGGAAACACCTCAATGCTTCGACACAGTAACAGCAGTGCTGTAGTCTAAGCACTGTTCTCTGCAGTTTATACCTTAACTCAGAACTCTTGTTGCAGATGAGGAAAGGTGGATACAAAGAGAAGATGTCATTTGCCAGAGCACCAGCCAATCACCAGCAGGCTGTAAAGTCCCAGTGAAGTGTGACAGAAAGTCTCGCTTGTGGGCTCCACATAGGCAGCCTGACTGTATGCTTTCTGGGGTGTGGGGGGGCTGTTTTGCATCCTCTGTACTAACAATTCTCCTCTGTGCAATGAGACTATCTTCATTTTTCTCTGAGATCTGTCAAGCATCAGCAGCTTGGAGGCACTTTCTGGTGGCCACATCTTATTCTCCTGACTCATTCCCTCTTCAGAGTCAGGCAAGCTGGAGATAATGTCTCTATTTCATAGATGCCAAAAGTAGTGTTAGCCTTGGGTCACCCTGGCTCTTGCTCCAAGGCAGATTGGGCTGCAGCAGGTCTGAGGAGGGCCTGAGGGTTTTGAATCCCCGGGTGATGTGGAGGCAGCTAGTCTGGGAATACAAGTTGGCAGTGGGGATTTCTGCTTATTCCCCCTCAACCTGCATCTCACATGCTGCCTCAGTCAAGGGCCCTGGGCCTCTCTGGTGTCTTAAGTCTAGCTCTTGACTCTGGCCAAGCAGCTCATCTTAATGGGGATGGGAATGACTGACATTATCACTGGTTGAGGCAAAAACCCCAGAAAACTCCTGGGAAGAAGAGGGCAGAAGGAGCCAGAAGGCTTCTTGGTGCCTGTGTCCCCAGGTCTTAGCTCACTTCCAGCCCTCGTCTCCCTGACGAGTTTGTTCCACTTCAGTTCTTCACTTTAAAGCATAAGTGGTCATCCCCAGGTCAGGTCCTGATTCCTCCCAAGGGAATTGGTCTCAATGAGGTGAGGGCTGGACAGTTATACAGCCATGGGGACTTATCCTCCCCTTGCTTCCTGCCTCAGACAGAGCTGATTTTATTTCTGGTTTTACAGGGTACATTTATGGCTGGCCTTTGGGTTGCTGGTGTTTTCCTATGTCCAGTGAGGGGGTTTTATGTGGATGCTCGGCCTGATCACTCTTTAGAAAGGCTCTGCTTTTAATTAAATATCTTTCTACAGTCAAGCAAGGAACTTTTACATTTTAGGGCTTTATAAAGAAGCATTTATTATCAGTTTTGTAAATGATCTTTAGTACTAAATAGCCACAGTCAGCTATGTGGCTAAAGCTGGCTGATCACCCCAAAGCCCTTTGTGCTCTCATCACAGGAGAAATCTGTTTCCCCCAGAGAAGCAGGGAACCACCCTCTCCTGGAGATTCTGTTTTCCCCAGAGAAGCAGGGAACCACCCTCTCCTGGAGGGCGTGGACAAGCAGCTGCCATGTGTAGCTCAAAGTTTCTGCTTCACAGGAGAGAAACAAAATCTGACCTCTCCCACCTCCTTAGTCCTGCTCCAGACAGGGGCTCCTCACAAGCTCCTCCACTTCTCTACCTGCCCTCATTCCCACACTGCCAGACCAGCTTAACCACCCAAATTCTTCTGTCCAGTGCCAGTTAGTGGATTACATCTTATTTGTTTTATATACATATTCCTTTTCTCTATCAAGCAATTCAACATTCAGTCATGCATTTATTCAACATCTATTAATTGAATGCCACATGTGTTATTTTCCAGTCAATATACTGAGTTTTGAGGTTCCAGGGCAATAATGGCAAGTGTGCTCTATCTTCATGGAGCTTATAGTCCTACTAGTTAGTTACTTAATTACAGGTGGGGGACTGTTACAACAGAAAAACGCATAATAGCAACCTGATCCATCTGGACATTTCTCAAGACCAGTTTCACCTCTGAAACAAGAGATGATTTTGGCCATCCTCCAGAATAAAAAGCTGTGATATAATTGGCTGGACCCTGGGGCAGTCACCCGTGTAGCTAGAAGCCATGACTTATCCTGAATATGTCCCTTCCCTTGCTTCCCGAGTCAAAATTTTGATATGAGCTCTCATCCTGTCACTGTCTCTGTCCCTTTGGGCCTGGAAGCCTGCAAACTATCACAGATTCCTTTGCCCATTAAGTTCCAAATAGGTTCTGCCAGGAGGGAGCATTTTCAAGAGATTAGAAGACAAATAAAAACTAGAAGCTTGTCTGTTTCTGGTGACCCTTCTGCAGGCAGTAGTGAGGGAGTCTACTCTGACATCTGAATTTTCCAGCAGCATCTTGGCAGTAGCTCCCCTAGCATTGATGCCAGTTGCAAGGGTTGCTGATCCTCACCATAAACTCATGCTTCTAGTGCATTTTGGGAAATGGAGTCCTGGCCAGAGGCAGTACCAGATTGCCAGCTTGTGGGTAACATCTTTTCTTATTTTCTTCTTCCAGCTCTTCCAAAAATGTTTTAATAATACATTGAATTTAATTCTGTGTGCTTAAGATCTATATGGTTCCTATTTTCCTGAAAATGCAAAAACTGAAAAACCTATCACCACCATCACTACTTGGGAGCTAATCATCAATTCCTATTACATACACTTCTTAAGCATCTTTAAAGTCCACTTTTCCTCCATCCCTACTGCCACCCCATGAACTTGATCTGAAATGTATTTTTTTATTATTGCTTGTGCAACTTAAATGACATTCTCTATGTGCTAGTTTCTCTCTTCTTTCCACCCATATTCACAATTTTTCTATTAATCTAAAACTATTCTAAAAAATAAAATTTCACTTAAAAATTGAAAAAATAAGTTTTTCAAATATCCAAAAGCTGGGGGGAGCCTCAACTATGAGAAATGCTAAAAACAAAAGTCCCCCAGCCCAAAAGATGATACCAAATGGAAATATAGATCTACCCACAGAGTGAAGAGATCCAGATGGTAACTGCATGGGTAAATAAATAAGGACTTTTCTTGACATTTAAATATTTAGAAGACAATTAATTCTGTAAGTGAAAATTGATAAGCACATGGTGTAAACTTTATAACTTTATGTGTAGTATACAAAGTATGACAACAATAGCAAAAAGATTGAAAAGGAGAAATGAAAGTTTATCATTCAAAAGTTCTTTAAAGTCACATGGGTTGGTATAGTATTACTTGATGACAATAGTTATATGCCCTAAATTCTTAATCAAACATTAAATTAGCCAGCCAGTAATAGTTAATAAATTAATAAGGTGGATAAAAAAATGAAACATAAAAAATAACTTGATCTAAAACTCCAAAAAAGAAGAAAAAGGAAACAAGAAATGGGACCAGTAAGAAAAAAAAAAGCAAGCTGATATATTTATATCAGCTATATCAACTATCAGATTAAATGTAAATGGTCTAAATATCTCAATTAAAAGGCAGAGATTGTCAGATTAGATAAGCAAGCATAAACCCAACTGCCTATGAAAAATGTATCTTAAATACAAGGATAAAAGTAGGTTAAAAGCAAATGGTTGGAAAAAAACATGCCAAACTAATACTCATCAGAACGAAGCAGGAAAGGTTGTCTTAAAAGTAAACAAAGTAATTTTAGATGAGAAAATATTATCAAACACAAAAAGTAATTTCTTAATGACAAAGCAGTCATTTCAATAAGAGGATTTAACAATCTGAAGAGTTCCTCCACTTAATAGTGGGGTTTCACAATAGGTGATACTAAAACTGCAAAAAAAAATGGGGAAACCCACAATTATACTTGGAGGTTTAACTAATCCTTAATAATCGATAAAGTAAGAGAAGAGAAAATGATTAAGGATATAAAAAAGAATTGAACAGTAAAACCAACCAACTTTAATGTGACATTTATGCATATAAAAAAACCCTACCTAACAAAAACAGAATTCATGTTGCTTTCTAGTATCTATGGGACACTTACCAAGATAAACTATATTCTCCTCAACTTATATGTTTATAGATTGGCATGCAAACCTTGAATATATCTGTGTTTTTCTCCATGGAATTCCCATGGCATGACTTACACTTCCCTGTTCACCAGTCCCACCTAGCTGGCTAACTTTCTGTTCATCTTTCCAAACTCTCCTTAGCCATTTCATGAGGTCTTCCTCCTTCATGAAATCTTCCCCAAGTGTATCAAAGAAATTCCTTTTTCCTCTGCATGGCTCTAATATTTTGTGCATGCTTTCAACCTTGTTTGTATCATATTAATTGAACTACATATAGTGTTTCTGTTTCTACTAGAGTATAAGAATAGGATTTAGGAAAAATTTAAATTATTATAATTAATAGTGTATACTCTCATTTATTTACTAACAACGTTTTTTGTTTGTTTGTTTATTCAATATTATGTGCTAAATAATAGCATACATTTGTGGCTTTTAATGTACAATTTTCAATAAATATTTATTTAGTAGCTGTTATGTGTTAGATTACAGGATACTACATCAACAGTCCCCCACCCTCAATACATTTGGCAAGAGATCTGAAGGGTAAGATGATGTGATCCTATTAAAAGTCCTTCATTTAGCAAACTCACAAATCACTGTAATTCTCCAAATCAAGCTCGGCAGCATACCAAAGGCATTTATTTGTCCACACACAATAAGGAAACCACCTGAGTATTAGAAAACGTATAGCTATTTCCTGCCTTCCTTTGAATTTTCCTTTCAGTATCACTGCAAGGCAGGGGTGTTGACTATGATGCTGGTGTAAACACTCTCTCCCTTGGTGCCAATCAGAACTGTCTTCCAGCGAGAAAGCTAATGAAGCAAGAACTATCCTCTGACCCCTTGTGCCATCAATGAGAATAAATTACTCCATTCAACAGGAAAGAATATTTTTCATTCATTGATTCTTGCAGCCATCCAATAATCTGGATTGCCTCTTGTACTTTGTCTTTTACTTCAAAAGGAGAAAACTGCCCTTACAAAGGGATAACCACCATGAATCTCACCAACTTTGCATTTGATTTATCTATGGCAAGCCAAGGAGAAAAACCAGATTTTTCATCAGGCTATCCCTGAATCCTTGTCAATAGCATCTTTCTCATAAGGAAAAAGCAGTGATTTGATATAGAACATAGGCCTAACTGCTTAGTAACATCATCCTAATGTCTTTTTTGGCTTGACTAGGTGGATCAAAAAGTTTGATTCACTTTTCTTGCCAGTGAAGTCCTCAATTATTGGACAAGAAATGAAAGCCATTTTTCTTCTCCTATCAGAAAACAAGTAAAACATTGGCTAAGTCATATATAAGCCTATGTAACAGATCATAGGAAGAAGGTGCTTAGGAAAATTCCCAGGGCAGGCAGTTACCATACACCACCAAGAAGGCAAGACTTTATTAGCATGGCAAGGAGCACTTGCCAGGTCTTCCCCAAGAACAGCACCGTGAGGATTTGCCCCTTAGATGGTGGCAAAAAGACATACAAATTGGCATCATGGAAGCCCACTGACCTCAACCTGCTACAGCGTTCCTGCTACAGTCACGTTCTTTGTTCTGAGATCTTAGGAAATTCTTTTCTTTTATAAATGTATGGCCCTGAGGGCTTGGGGAACATGTTCAGGTATGTAAATTCAAACCAAATGACTGGGAGAAGGAGCGCTGTGTGTATAAGTCTTGCTCACATCAAGGGCAAGAAAGACCCATGTCAAACCAGTAGCTTCCTCCTTGGTTTTTGGTCATGGGTAGACTGAACAGATCCTTTCTACCAATCACATTGGATTTATGAAATGATCATTCAGCTGTTCTAATTTCTATTAGAACTCTAGCTAATGTTATAGTTAACCAAGGTCAGTGTCTCTGGCTGAATGTGTCCTTTTCCCCATCCTCCTATCTTTCTTCTTTCTTTCCTACTTTTCTCCTTCCTACTCCCCAAGACTGCTGTGAAGTACAAGTCACAAATCCACTATCTTCATAGAACAAAATATCATGTATTGATAGAAACCCCAATTCTGACGCTTACTGAGAAGTTAAATTCCTCCCACACACCTTTATTTCCCAAAACACCCCAAACATTGGATAAGACTACAAAGTCCAGCTGGCACTGAACCCAACAACTGGCTCATGGTGGTCAGATGGCTGTGGTCCAGGGACACATCTCCTGGCTCAGGCCAATAATATGGTAGCTGTCCTGTGTTTAAGGTGGGTGGTGGTGGATTGCCTCATCACATTGCTGTGAAACTCAGTGAAGTCATGTCAGAGACTGTTAGTTATATGGAGAACTCAAAGCACGACCCTAAGTCCTACTCATAAAGCCCATGGAGAAGACTTGTGCTTAGCAAATTCTCTTCTTGATGAGACAAAAATTATATTTTCATGCAAATATTTGTTGTGTCAGGAACCTCATCTCTTGAAGTATGATAAAATCAGCAGTTATTGTATATTTTTACCTGTTGTGAAATGTTCAGCTACTTGAATATCCTCTATTTTTGTATCCTCTACCTTAGATGGCTAGTCCCAGTGCCTTTACTTTAAATGAAATGTTCACTTTGTGAGCTAAACACAAACCATTCAGACCCAGGAGGTATTAGAATAAATCAAATAAACCTATGAGCTCGTCACTTCCATCTCACATACAGCAGCTGCCAGGTCCTTGACATGAGCATGACAGTGGCTTTCGGGGAGCTATGACCTAAGACAGACATGTTGACGTCTCATGGCAAGAAGTTTCAGAACACAGGAGAACAGCCACGGTGAGAGTGTGACTTATTTTTAAAGTAACTACTTTCCTGAGATTTTCAAAATTCAAAGAGAACAGAAATAGGTAAGCAGAATCTGAAAGTCTCCCACGAATGTTCCCTCCTACAACCGGTGGCTATAGGGTAGTGTGTGTGGTGTACATAGGGAATTTTATTATGTTTATTATGAATATATACACACATAAGCACAAACACTTTGATGTTTTTTTAAAAAAAAATTGCGCGATGCAACTATTCTGTGGCTTCTCTCTAATTTTAAGTTAGAAATCTACCTTTAGGGTGAATGTGTATGTCGCTTTTTGCTTATTGGGGTCTTGAGACAAAAGCAAACAGACCGTGTGCAAGTGAGTTTTTCACTACCTAGTTAGTTGATTAGGAAAGGATTAGGTGATGGGGAAACAATTCGAAATAGACAAAACAGGCAGAGGCCATGACTAAGAAATGGTTTGCAATCAGGAAGTGACTTTTCAGAAGAGAGTCAGGGCAAGAGATAAAGGTTAGGCGATTGAGTAATAGTCTCCAAAGCAATAAGTCAATGCCATGCCTCACTCAGAATGCAAACCTGAGCTGACGAGTTTGGAACAGTTGCAGGGGCCTCACCAGTAAACCTAGATCTCACCAAGGAAGTGGCCAGGTGGCCAAGGATGGGCCCCAGCCTTCTAAAAGCCCCAGCCCAGGGACCCCCACTCGAGTGGAAATTCATTCAGAGTGGAAGGGGAGCAGAATCTTGCCATTTCTTGCCAGTGAGCACAGTAGAAATGGGTTAAGTTAGCTCAAAAGAGACTTAGGTCCCTCCTGCACTAATTGTATTTCGGTGTCGAGAAGGAGATGGGATTTTGTGACTCTCTGTTGGCTTCCACTATTAGCTGAAAAAGAGCCAGAGAATTTTTTTAATAGAGGCTCTTCTGTAAAGAAAGCGGAGAAACAATAGCTAGCTGTCAAGGCTGGCTGATATCTACCTTTGATCAGCCAAATGAATGTTGCAGGCATTTCTTATAGGAAGGAGATTGCTTATCGATCTATATCAAAATATGCATGCTAATCCCAGGCAGCAGAGAGTATTTTCAAGTGGAGTTAATAATCTGATTGCTGCCCTGTCTGGAGCAATTCTCTGAACTCGGAGCTCTAATCAGTCCAGGGTCTTGCAGTCAAATGTACTTTGCTGTTTAAATTTGGATTTGTGACATTGATTGAGGAGCCCTTGTAAAGGTGTTGACAAATCAAATTGTTTGTTCCAGTAGTGTTTTGCCAGAGATCAAGTCCAAAGTAATACGCAGTGAATTTGTTCATTACTAGTAGGGTGAAAGGAATGATAAAATTCACCTGCATCATTATCACAGACACAAGCCCAATAAAAGATATGTTCTGTCTGAAGAAAATGTAGTTTTGTGGGCGCTCCAGTGAGTTATACAGGGGAGGCCCTTCTAGACCCGGAGGATATTAGATATGATTTAAGAAAGATAGGCAAATAAATTTATTCCATGTTGGAGATCACAGCACTTTGTTTATTTAGTTGAAAAGCGAACAAAAAAGATAGGCAGATAGTCTTGCATGATTTGAAGATGCCCTTAAAGCTTCCTCCACAAAAGAGGTGGCAAAGGAGAAAAGAACTGGGTCCTCGAGGGTGGCCCCGTCCCTACCTGTTCCCAGCAGGGACTGGGAGCCCCTGTGCATGCAAGTCCACAGGCCTCTGGAGCCCTTTATCTCTGCAGGGCTGATTTGGCAGAGGCGACAGGAAAGATGGAGCACAGGTCTTCTCTGTGTCTGGGTTCTCCCAGAAACCAACCCGAAAAGTAGAACAAGAGAGCATGTAGTTTACCTTCGAGAAAACATTGGTAGACAAGTAGGCGAGTTAGACAAGGAAGACAAGCAACTGGTCAGGCCCTTAGGTCACTGCAATGGGCACCCAGGTTCAGCCACTGGGACCTGAAAATCAAAGAAGAAAAGCAGCTTCCCTTTTCGGAGGCAGTGAAGTGAGTGAGGGCAGAAACTCATAAGCATTTGAGCTCCATTGGTATCCTGGACTATTGAATGTATTTGAATTATGACAACACCACAGTTTTTGTGAGTAGATGCTATTTGGGGTTAGGAAAGCACTGACCCATTGGTGGCATTTGTGGAACAGACTGATGTTTCACATTCTTTTTTTTTTTTTTTTTAAGATTTATTTACGCATACAGAACTGGGGTATAGGCCAGAGATGTAGGGAGTGAGAGGATTTACCAGAGTTTGGAGAGGACTCACTCTGTTTGGAGACAGAGTTTGGAGCAGAACAGACAGCTATACTGCAATACACTGCTGAGGGGAGCAGCGGGTGGTTCAGGAGAGGTCTGCTGCACTATGTGGGTCACCTCCGAGATGGGGATCGAACTCATGCTGCAGTGGCTGTGGTAGCTTCATAGTGCTGTGCTTTAACCTGTTGCACCACCAGAGAGGGCCCACACCTTTTTACATCACCTTGCCACAAGGCATAAGAAATCCGCCAGCAGCAATATTATCTGCTAACATTTATTGAGTACCTTTCCCTGGCCAAGCACTTTTTATGTGTGTCAGCATACTGTCTAATGCTTCTTGTCTGCAGGTTAGAAGCCTTTAGTGGGTCTAAAATCAATGTATAGGCTTGCCCCTGAAATAGAAGAGGACAAAACAGAATAGACTAGAAATAGAGTAGACAGTATCAAAGTGCATAATCCCTTGCATGGATTAGTATTAGTTAATGAAAACTGTTTCATTCGTGTGTGTGTGTGTATACACATGTATTTGTATCTGTGTTTACACACACACCCACACATACGAAAGTCCACGTTAGGTCAGAGTATAAAACATTATTCTTGCTGTTAATCAAGGGCAGTTAGAGACAGTTTTGTCACTAAATCCTAAGAGCCTGGTGTTGATAGGCCCATTTTACAGGTGAGAAAAACGAGATTCCAAGATGTTAAGTAGCTGACAAAAATTCACACAGCAAGAAGGTGAGGTCAGGGCTGAAGTTCACCCACAGAACACCTGCCCTCCCCGATAGGGACCATCACGGAGGCACCTCTAGGCAAAGATATGTAAGTTTCACAGGAATCTGCCTGGGAAGCCTCCGAGACCATCTGCTCCTCCAGAAGGCTGGCAACTGTTCTTTTCATGTTTGTAAGAAGAATTTGGTAACAAAATCCATTTAATATCAAACACGAAGACAGCAGAGTGCTCCTCGGCACGGTGTCATTGTTGATGTCGCCTGAATTTATAACCTGGCAAATGGTCAGGCAGATGGCAGTTAATATATTCCCAGACATAAACCTGAGGCTTAAGCTGTCTATGGTGTAGATTCCCGAGCTTCCATAAACCCTGTAGGGGGTGAGCCATCATTCTCAGTCTTCTGGTCCTTTCCCTCCCCACTTCTGCACACCGACACCATTAGCCATTCAGAGACCTAAGCCAGACGTCCAGAATGGCCCCCACGATGGGTACATCCTGCAATATTAACTGAACACTCTCATCGTAGTCACATGACAGCAGACAAGGAAGCGGGTTGCCACAGAAGGACCCAATTCTCTGAGTCTAGGTGTCTGGGGCTTTGCTCCTAGCCTGCACCTAACAGCCATGCAACTCCTTGCTTTTCCAGCTAATATATTTTGGGGGAACAGCAAAACTGAGCAGATAGCATGATTTCCTTTGGACACATACACACCTGGTGCCCACTATTAACACCTTCCATGTGTGTGGTCTGTTTGTTATAATTAATGAACTCATACTGATACATGATTACTAGCAAAAGTCATAGTTTACTCAGATTCCTGTAGTTTTTACCTGAAGATCTTTGTTTCAGACCCTCCAGGGTTCCAAGGTCAGCTAGTTGTCATGTCTCCTCAGGCTCCTGCTTTCTTGGCCTTGAGAGTTTGGGGAGCACTGTTAGATCTGTTTGTATTGCAGGGTGTACCTCTACTGGAATTTGTCTGAAGGTTTTCTCGTGATTTAATTAGGATCATGGGTTAGGGGGAGGAGGATCACAGGGTAAGTGCCATTTCATTATCCCACATCAAGGACACATACTGTCACAGCACTGGTGACCTTGGTGCTGTCCCGACCTCCTGACTAGGCAGCCTGGGCCCCACCTGAACTGTCCTCTTTGGAGGGAAATCACTTCCTGTAGCCCCCACGTAAGGAGTCGGGAGTCATACTTACCTTCTAGAGGATGGCACAGCTACAGAATTCTTTTGCATGGGAAATTTGGCCATTCTCCATTTATTAATATATTCAATTCTGTATTTATGAAAGTGTTGAAAACTAATGGTACACCAGTGTTAAATGTTATAAACATGTATATATATATATATATATATATATATATATATATATATATATACATCAGCATGTGCTTATGGTCACATATTTTATACACTGAGTCATAAGCAAGATGACTTTGTGCTTTTGCTCGAACTACTTTGACTTCGCCCTTGGGACACACTTCTTTGTCAGCTCTGTGCCCCTTTGCATGTGCCCTCAGTGTCTGTGCCCCTTGGCATGTGCCCTTACTGTCATTACTTCCTGGCGGTACCAGAGCTGCAGGCTCCTCTGGCTTGTCCCCTACCCCAGCCCTGGAACCAGCTGTCACTTTAAAAAGCCTGGATGCTTTTATTAGAGGATGGTACTAGGAACCAAGATGTGGGTGCTGGATGTGTTTGTTGATGCTGGGCTGTCACTGCCTCTAAGCCTTCTCAGCTGAGTGCAAAAAGTGTATATACTAGCCCACATATTACACTATCTATAAATACTTCTTTTATAGCAAATGAGAACAAATCCTTCTTTTAAGGTTTATGCTTTTGGTGCTCGATGTAAAATTCATCCAAAAATCTAAGGTCATCTAGATTTTCATGTATTTTATCTTCCAAAAGATTTACGCTTTCAAGTTTTTCATGTGCATCTGTGATCCTCCTTTTTGAGTTAATTCTTGTGAAAAGTGTGAGGTCTGTGATTAAATTCTTTTTGTTTTGCATGAAAATCAAGATGTTTCGAACCCCTTTGTTGAAGAGATTATTTTCTATTTTTTTCTCTAATGCGTATTTTGGGCTTATTTCTAGGGTCCCTAGTCTATTTCGTTAATCTGTGTCTATTCTTTTTTTTTCTTTTTTCTTTTATATGTATTTTTTTTACATCTTTCTTCATTTTGTGCATCTCAGTTGTCATCCCCGTGAGCTACCATCCACCACCACTTCACCCATGTGCCACCTCCACAGTCCCATGTGCCCGTTTTGATCCTGATCCCCTCTCCTCCACGGTAGAATGCCTCTGGTTTATAGTTACTGTTGATTTTGGTTTTTACTTGTTATAATCACTTCCCCCCCTGCACCCCCACCTACAGCCCTTACTTGGGTCCTCTACATTATTCCTCTAAGAGAAACCATGTACTGTTTTGGTCTCATTTCTTTCTTATACTCAGTGACTCTCGTGAGATTCATAAATGTGGTAGCATGCAAGCCCAGTTCATACCCTCCTATTTCCAATGATACTCATTTATGTAGACATTACAATTTATTTTTCCATTCATCTATTGGTGGACATTGGATTGCTTCCAAATTTCACGTATTACCAATACTGCTGCTCTGAACATTTGTGGACAAGCCTTTGCATTGGCATCTGCTTCCCTTTTTCTTAGGTGAATACCTGGGAGTCGAGTGACTAGATTAGATGAGAAGCATAAATGCAGTTTCTTAAGAAACTGCCATACCCTTCCCACCCCATGATCACTCATGCATTCATTTGTGACAACCAATTCCCAAGAGTAGTGTGAGATGTTAAAAATAAATGCCTCCGAGTTCTTCTTGGACAGAGGAAGGAAGCGGCGTGACACTAGTGTGAGACTGCTGGCCTCAGAGGCGGATGGAAGTTCACGTTCAGTTCCGACACTTCTCCCGCAAGTCTTCCCTACTCCTGCAAAGAGTGGTCTGGGCTCAGTGCTTCTGGGAAACCCTTCAAGTCTTGTTCTCCCTTCCTGAAGATGGTGGCGTTTCTGTGTGCTCTTTGAGGAAAGACCATCTCACTCTTCTTGCTCACACGTCCTTCTGTTGAGTTCTGGTTCTTTTTTCTGGAGAGTATATATATATATATTTCCATTCCTCCATTCCTCTCTCTCTCTTTTTTTTTTTTTTTTGGAGTAAAATAACTGGGGTGCAGTGGCTGAGAGGATTCACCAGAGACAGAATGGAGAGCAGAACAGGCAGGTCTACTGAAATACACTGCTGAGGGGAGCAGTGGGGAGACAGGAGAGGTCTGCTGCGCCATGTGGGACACTCCCTGGCCTGGGATCGAACTCAGGCTGCCATGGTGATAGTGCTGAGACTTAACCCCTGCACCACCAGGGAGGCCCTCTCTTCTCATTCTTGGGCGAGGGGTCTCCACTGCACTTCCCGTTTTTCCTTAAGCCACTAGCACAACAGTTTCCAGATGATGGGAACACACTTGGCTGTTGGTGATGTTTCTAGTTTTATTGTTTGTTTATTTAGTTCCTAAATTATTTTTATAATCTAGGAAATGTTTCCATTTCCTTCACATCAGAGAGATGTTGATGGTTTGAACGACAGTAAAATCTTGAAAGAGGTCTTTCATATGCCGACATTGACATTGGCGCGCCCAAGCCAGCACAGGTGACTGCACTGTGTACTTGGCAGGACTGAGTCCCAAGTGTGGGAGGACTTGCCGGCCTTTCCTCCCCCTGCTTCCTCTCCTTCCCCTTCCCCTCCTCCCCCTCCCCCTCCTCTCTTCCTCCCTCTTCTCCCTCCCTTCTTTCTTTCTCAAACAGTAACATGAGTCATCATCTTCTTTAATCCCATCTTTGAGCTGAGCATGGGGCAATGCTAGAGTAGCGACTGACAAACTTTTTCTTAAATAGATAGCAAATATTTTAGGCATTGCCATTCAAGAGGCAAATTTAAGGCTCTTATGGAGGTTCTTGTATAACCATGAGCAACATAACAATTGCAAACAGCCAAAGCCACTCTGCCCTTGGGCCATATACCACAGGGAACTGCTGGATTTGGCCCTGTAGTTTGCTACCCTTGCTCTAGAAAATGGGCTAGCATCTCACTCTCTCAAAGAATTGAGGGAATTTTTCATAGTGGGAAGGCAGCAAATAACAATTCAGAGGTTCTTCCGCCATTTACAGTCTGGGTTCACATCAAGCCCATTTTTATCAGGTGCTACTGTCAAAATCTACCTACAATAATTTTCTGTGGGACTGGAGAAATCATTATCTAATTTCCCCCAAAGCAGGACGACATGTGGCATGGATAATAGTGGTGCTGATTGAGTAGTTCTAGAATTTTCTACTAGTTCATAAAACTTCCTGCCTCCTCTTGCTCCGGTGTGATCTCTCCATTCCTGTCAGCTCAAATGCAGCCTCCCACTGACCCTCTCCCTCCCCATGTTCACATCTCTTCTGGGGTCTCTGTGTCTGGACAGCAATGTGCCCTCCACTTTCCCTCACCTACCACCACTTGTGCCAAGTTAAACTCGCATGTCCTTGATGGCAGATGCTGCAAGGTGAAATACACAGACCCAGGAGAGAGAGAGCACATTTCAGACAGCGTCACAGTGTGGCAGGTGTGGAGATGCCTCGCTCCATTTCAACCACCTGGCATCCCCATCCCTGGAGCAGCCCCTCTTGAGTTTGGACCCAACCAAGTGACTTGCTTCTAAGGTATCGGGATGTCCCTAGCATGACGTGATTGCTTATGGACGTCTGTGACTTCTGTCTTCCCGCACTCAAGTAGGGAAGCAGCTGCAAGGAAGTGACCTTTGCCCTCTGGAGGTCCATCTGAGAAGGAGGTGAGAGTGGCCTGGGTCCAGCAGCCTAAAGAACATGAGCCCCGCCGATGACACTAAGTGATCTCGAAGCCACCCCTCCCCTGGCCAAACTTGAGACAACTGCCCCCCCCCCACCCTACAAAGGGCATCTTGATTGCAGCTTCCAGGGAGCCCTCAAGCCAAGGACCCAGCTGAATTGCCCCTGTGAATGCCCAGTGCCCAGTTGCTGTGAAGTAGCAATCACTGTTGTCTCCCGTCACTCCATTTTGAACTATTTTGTTACACAGTCGTAGGTAACTAATGCATAGAAAACTAAGTTTTCATTCCAGTAATCTCATACGCATGATCATGTTTGTTGCTTAAAAGACAGGGGTGTTTTAAGCATTTCATCTCCTTTTTATTTTAGTTTAGTTTTTAAGATTTACTTATTTATGCATACAGAAGTGGGGAATAGGCCAGAGGTGCAGGGTGGTGAGAGACAGAGCGGGGAGCAGAACAGGCAGATCGACAAGTATACTGCTGATGGGGCAGTGGGCGGGTCAGGAGAGGTCTGCCGCACCGTGTAGGTCAGCTCCAGGGCTGAGGATGGAACTCGCACTGAAGCGGCTGCGGCCAGTTTGCAATGCTGCGTCCTAACCCATTACGCCATCATCTTCTTTTTAAATAGACTTAAGGAAATGGTGAGTCTGCACAGGTGAGATGCAAGTGTGACAACCCATTTCAAAACCTCTGGAAACAACTTTGGGCAATGGCTTTGGATCTGTCACCGGCAGCGACTTATCACTGTTAGAAACTCTCACGCTGCTTTCTCCCCTGACCCCTGACCCCGTCCCCCAACCTGACTCGGCAGTTCCTTGCCGATGACATGTGCTGGCCGGGCAACATGTGCCTAACAGCATTTTGCTGTACTCTCGGGGATTACAGGGATAAAAATAGAAGACACTTCACATCTGGTTTCATGGGTGTAATATTTTAAGTGGAGCATCAAAACCGACTTTCCTGCAACAATTACTTGGTACCATGTGCTGTGCGCATAGTAATAGAGAGGTTGTGCAATGAAGCTGGGACTTGAATAAACAAACGTTCGGGATTCTGGGGTGAACTGGTCCATAAAAAGGAGTTAGAGGAATTGGAAGAGTTTGCAGAGTCTTTGAAGGACAGTCATTTCAGCCCTCGAAGAAACGGAAAGGCAGCTCCTCAAGGCTGAGTAGAGCAGAGAGGACAGCAGATGACTGCCCGCCCTAATGCCCCCCTGAGCATAGACGTCAGGTCTTTTCTTGTCCTCTTGCCTGGCCGGAATTCATATCATCAGGTCCCCTGGCCCTCAGGTCTTTGGCCGCAGTTTGAATTATACCCCTGGGCACCAGGGTCTCCAGCTTGTAGATGGCAATTGTGACACTTGTCGGCCTCTGTGCCCCACGCCTGGGCCTCTCTCTCCATTTATACGTGTGCTGTGCATGTGTGTAAAATATCATTTATCTCCCATTGCTTCTATATGTATTCCATTTCTTTGAGGACTCCAACAAATATACATTCCTCACCCAATCCAAGTCAGAATGAAAGACATGGTGATTAAATACTTATCCCCAAATCAGGAAAAATGTGCACCCTGAAAATAGCACATCTAATCCATTTCAGTGTATACACACACACACACACACACATACACACACACACACGTGAAGCATATGCTCACCTGTTTGCTTCTTTATGGGGTGAGTATTTAAAAACTTTGTTGTGGGCCTCCCTGATGGCCCAGGGGTTAACTCTCAGCACTATCACCGTGACAGTCTGAGTTCGATCCCCGGCCAGGGAGTGACCCACAGGGCCTCTCCTATCTCCTCACTGCTCCCCTCAGCAGTGCATTTCAGTCCATCCGCCTGTTCTGCTCCCCACTCCATCTCTGATGAATCCTCTTACCAGCCCCCCACACCTGGCCTGCACCCCAGTTCTAGGCAAAAATAAACAAACGAAATATTATTTATAAACTTTGTCCATCACAAGCCCTGGAGTTAGACCTGGGCCGCCTCAGAGCAGCTCCCTCGGGGTCTGATGAACGTGGCGATACCCGCCATGTGCCCAGCTGTGACTTGCATTGAGGATAATGGCACTGAAGAGGGGCAGCTGGGGGCGGGCCGGGCGACAGGGAGCCTGTAGGTGAGAGCCGGCCCAGGTTTGGGAAGGGAGGGCCCCTGTCGGGCTGCAGGCTGGAGGTGGCACCGTCCTTGGCTGATGCCGCTATACTCGGAGCACACGCCCTCTGCGGTACACAGAGGTGGCTCGGGCATGGAGCTGCCGAGACTGATGTGCACTCTCTCAGCCCAGACTGAGGCTGTGAAGCCCCAAATGATGCCTTCGCAAGAAGCCACAGGCAGTGAGCTGCCTCTGGTTTGAACTGTCTTCTCTCCTCTGCAGGCTCAACACCCACTGAGCCCCGCACTGGAGGCCTGCTCTCCACATCAGGCACACTCTTAAACATCTGTCTGTGGTGTGATTTATTCTATTTTAAAATGAGGTTTTCAAACAACTCACTATCTTAATTTTAGCAGTTCAGCTCCTTTGTATGCTAACAATACCAAACATGCAAATGAGCTACCACTTTGCTTTCTAGCAAAAATGTTTCTGTGCAAACACTTGATTTTATAACGCACTTTGCAGCTTTCTCCTATAATTAGTTGTTAAATCTATATTTGACTTTGTCTAAATGGTTGCATCGCAAGACAGTTTTTCTTTCTTCTCACTTTGGCTACTTCTTAGCGCTGCCCATAGATCTGTCTGAACAGGGGTGTGGTGTCCTGGTTAACTCCCAGACTAAAGGCAAAAACCAGGAACCACACCCAGAGCTGCATTTGGGTCTGTCTCCTCTGTGTCTCTCACCCCCCTTGAATACACGATGAGCCACAGTATGGTATGTTCTTGTCATGGTGACAGTGGAAGTTCAAGGGGACAAGGTCAAGCACATGGCATCTTCTTGAGTGCATCGTGTCTTCTGGCTTCCAAAGCCACGTGGTAGCAAGTGTATCCCGTCCAGCATGAAACCAAAGCAAGTCACATGGCCAAAACAATTTTATGGGTGGGGTGTCTCTTTCTCCTTGGCCATGGGGTGGGGAAGAAAGAGGATATTTGGAACAATAATCTGATCCACTTAACAGACCAAGAAAACCCTGTGCATGCATTTTAAAGCTCAAGGGTCATTCATTTAGAGAGTGCACGTTCACTGTACTGCAGGAGTTCTAGTGATATAGGAATTTAAACAAGACCCCTGCACCTGCCTTCTTGTGCTTACAGTCTAGACTAGTGAGGGCTTTGGGGTGACCCTACCCCGTCCAGCTCTCACAGATGGTGGGGCTGCAGCATGTTCACCTGGGAGCTCTTGTGAAGTAAAAGAATATAGAAACCCAACTGCAAACTTAGCACGGAAGTCAATTCAGTTAGAATAAGAACAGAAATCCTGACAATATTCATTTTAAATGATAGACACGATATTCTTAAAGACCCACAGCTCCCAGAAAAATAATAGTTTAATTAATTCATTGTCAAGGGCCCCTCAGTTACTATTTAACCCTACAACCTGCCCCCTCCTCTTTGATATATAGTGTGGTGGTGGAGAAACTTAGAAAGAGGACATTGGATCCGCTACTGCTAAAATTAGAACACTGGATTGAAATTAATAGAACACCACATTTGGGGTGCAGCGAGAATACTTGGGCCTCAGAAAGCATTTAGCAGAGGCACTCACTGAAGGACATAGTTTTGTGTTGTGTCTTCAAATACGATCTTTCTGATAAATTGAATTTCATGGGATTCATATAAGTTATGGTGGGCTTATAATTATATCGTCAATAAAATGCTGCTTTATTTAGTATATTCTGACAGGAACGAACTTCTATTTTGACTAGGAATCAATGTGAACAGAAATTTCTGCTTATATAATTATGCACATTGGATGAATATAGAATTCTCACAGCTTAGCTTCTGGTTCTCTGCTTCCCAGATGTGTTTCTTCGCTCTTCCACATTTCAGGTCCACGTGCATGGGGCATGTTCCTAAGTCACCACAGGATGTATCTTTGCATTTGTGTGTCACGAGGCAGGTGAGCTGGCCCCAAGGGCAGACTGTTCCTGAGGGCACACACGGGGGCAGCTGTGGTAACTGTTTGTGCACATGAACCTCCCTGGTCACAAGCTAAATGTCCCTGCCTCTGTGTCCCTTTGAACAGCTCCTGACAGTATCCATGGTCACACACATCTACATGCACAGAGGAAAGGACATTGGAGAAGGAAGAGACCCTGTTTTAGCCAATTGAAGTGAATAGCTCTGATGTTGCAAAGTTTTCAGCAATGGTGTCTTACTTCATTCAGGCTGCTGTAACAAATATCGCAAACAAGGGTCTGGTCTATGGCAAATACCTATTCCTCGCAGTTCTAGAAGTTCAGGCCAATAGGCCAACAGATGTAGTGTCTGGCCATCAGCTCTCTGTGCCCTCACGTGGCCAGGGGAGCAGGCACCCCAGTGGCATTCATGAGTCTCTCAGACAGGTATTTCGGGGTGTGACAGACATTCAGTGTGTGATAGCACTGTGACCCCATGAACCCACCATGAGACCCCCTTGCTTCGAAAGGGGACTGTGCTGGTGAGAATCAACTAACTTCATGGTGCACCTGAAACCCACGAGGTTTCAGGAGACTCAGGCCTAAGATAGCTCCTGCAGGTTGTGCTGTGCTTGGTGTGGGAAGAGCCTTTAGGGTCCTATCACAAGCTGCTTGGCATGCACTGGTTACATCCTCACTCCCTGTTTCTCTCTCTTTCTCTGTTCCCCCACCCCCTCTGATGGCAGCAACCACAGGCTCGCAGAGTAAAGCCTGGCCCCACTTGTCTCAGCCCAGGAACCCCCTTATAGAGCTTTCCCAGGGGCTCAAGGACAAACTACCTAGATGACACCACTGAAGACCTCAGAGTCATACGAAAAATGCTCACATTCCCTGGCGATCAAGAGGCAGCTTGAAACCCATAATGAGATTCATTTTGGTCTCATAATATTGGCAAAACCTTAAAGGATAGCTAGTTTCAACAGTTGACACAGTTGGTAAATGGGTATCAACACCTGATGATATTCAGGGGGCCTTTATTGGACGGTCTGGCCAAATTTATAATGTGCATATAAATTTATGCACATTATACTGATTTATGTACACTTCGAACAACTTATTTTAGAGAAGAAGACAACCTCTAACTCACAGGTATGAGGGTGTTTTAATGACAGAGCATAGAAAAGATTCATGAAATAGCTAAGGTGACCTTAGCGTCCATCCAGGAGAACAGGTCATACATGACGGTACATGCATATGTGGAATCATCTGCAACCTTTAAAAAGTGGTGTTCCCAGGTGGCACAGCCGGTTAAAGCACCACATTATGAAGCTCTCTGAAGCCACTGCAGCACGAGTTCGATCCCCGGCCAGGAAGCTGATCCACATGGCGCGGCAGACCTCTTCTGATCCGCCCACTGCTCCCCTCAGCAGTGTACTTTGTCATTCTGGCTGTTCCACTCCCCACTCTGTCTCTGGTAAATCCTCTCACCTACCACACCTCTGGCCTGTACCTCAGGTCTATAAGCATAAATAAACAAATCTTTTTAAAAAGTGGGGTTCCCATGTAGAAATATCCCCAAGATGCTTTAATGTGTGAGGAAATAAAACCAAGCACCATGTATGTGGTGAGCTCCTACCCCCTCCCCCTGTAAGACTTGGAGCAAATTAGATAGCCTCTTGGGATCTCTGTCTCCTTATTTGGAGAGAATTTCTCCCAGGCTTTGGCAAATTAAGAGTGACAAGGGAGGGCTTCCCTGATGGCCTAGGGGTTACCTCTCAAGCGGGCACCACTACAGCCTGAGTTCGATCCCCGGCCAGGGAGTGACCCACAGGGCACAGGAGGCGCCCAGAGCCAAGGACCAAGGACGGGGAGAACAGCGTGAGGGCAGCTTGTCGGGTCTGGAGTCCTGCTGATAACTGGGGGTGGGTCTCCCCTCCGTGGAGCGCCACACACTCTCCCCACCCCTCAGGGTGGTCATGGCGGGGAAGGAACAGGCCGTGCAGGGTGTGCACCCTGGTGACGACTGGGAGCCCCTAGGGCCATCCCAGGCGTGGCGCAGTGGGTCTGCCGAGGCCACGTGTCTCTGTTCTGCTGGGACGTCGTTGTGGCATTGTTCCAAGAGACACACGTTTGCCTCAGCTTACTCTTGTAGCTTTGCGTCTTTGTATACGAAGAGAAATAGGCTCACACACAAAGTTAGGGAGCTGGCGACACTGCCCATCACTAGCAAGCACCGAGGGGCTTTGGGTGAAGTCCTGCTGTGTCAATGTATACATTCCCGGAGGCCTGTTGCACAGTCTACACTGCTATCTATCTGGACCTTTTGGGTCTTCTCCCCACCCCCACATCCAGAACAGTGAGCATCATGGCAGAGAACTTGTGTTTTGAAGTCACAGGATTCTTCTGGTCACTTCCAAGCTCTCTCACATCCTGGGCAAAGTATGACCCCTCTGAATTCCTGACTTGGCACATTCTTCGTAAGTGGACTATTTCATGTAAGCGGTATAGCTCCAACGCACACGCACAGTAGGTGTTCTAGAATGAGCGGTTTGGGCAATGAAGACTAAATGAATCGAGAAGGGGAACTTGACCTGGTGCAGAAAGTCGGGGAAGGCTTCCTGAAGTGGCTTGCGATCGGGGTTACAGGAGTTCACCAGGCGGCAATGGGGGCAGAGGAGTAGGGAGGGGCAGTCAGCGAGAGGGGAGGATCATTCCAGGTGGAGGGGACAGTCCACCCTCAGTTCACAAAGGGCGTCGGAGGCAGAAGGCCCTCAAAAGAGGTCAGCAAGATGCAGCATCAGGAAGTGAGAGGTCAAAGTAGTGCCTGAGAAATGAGGAAAGTGGGGTGGTGACGTGGGCGCAGGACCCCCAAGGCCATGGAGAGGAGTTTGGGCTTGGTCCTGGAGAACACAGGAACGACGAGAAGTTTGGGAGGGTCAAGATATCTGGTCAGACTTGTCTGTTTCAGTAGGTGCTGAGCCGGTCGTGAGGGTGTGGCCTGGGGGAGTCGGTCGGGGCAGAGTAGAAATGGGGACGCCTTGCAGGAAGCCACTGCCCTGTTTCTCGCAAGAAATCTGTAGCTTGGGCCCATTTTCCTTCAGCATCAAACCCCCCTGCATGAATAAACAAACCCCAAGACGCCTTTTAGTACTGCCTGCTCCCTGGCTTTGTGGTTTCACGGCATCTGAAAACACACCTGGCTCAGCCTACCTTGCGTCGTCTACAGGTGTCCAGCAAGCCGGATGGAGGGAGCCAGGGCACACTGTGGCTGCGTGCCGCCTTCGCTAGCAAAGCCCGACCTGCAGCTGCAGCGAGCACCTCAGTTTATATTCCAGACCACCAGCCACCATAATTATACATTAGCAGGCCCCAGAAAGGCACAATATAGATGCTCGCAGCCAGGGTCCCTGTTATAAAGGCCCTGGTCTTGGTTGGTTATTAACTATACTGTACGAAGCCTCATAAACACCTTTTTACACATACAGTGCAACCTTTCAATATAACAATCAAATGCTTTTCAACAAATTACAGTCTCCTAGAAAAAGGACTCCTTGATTGCTTCCCAGAAAGAGGTGGAAGGAAACTTTAGACAGAAGTTGCTCGAAGTTTGCTGTTTAGAAGCATGTTTGCTTTGGGCTGGGAAGGCTAACCTGGACTTCAGACTGGAGGGCCCTGGGGAAATCAGTGCCAATTAATCCAGACCGGACAGAGAAGAAGTCAGGCTGCAGGAATGATTCAGCCCATCTGACCTGCTTTACAGGTGAGTTTAATGCGCTCAGAGACAAGTAGTCACCTTTTGAGGTCACCCGGGAACTCAGAGGTTGAACTGGAGCGAGGATTTCAGAGCCAGCTGCCAGCATCCTCCTGGGCCCAGCTGCCAGTGGTGTTCAGGTCCTTTCCTGGGTGCACGTTGAGAGCCCGTTGTCTTGTAAATAGAACCTTGAATCCTTATCCCGGCTACCTTCACCCTTATATCTGCCCTTCTAGAAATAGATCTTTAGGTTTCATAGACCAGTAAAATTTACAGAGCTGGGGTTGTGAACTTTTTATTCTGCCGGTATGGACGAGGGAGGAAAAAACAAGCTAAAAAGAAAATGACCCATGTGTCATCAGCTTTCAGAGGAGGAAGGATATCATGCAACAAGAAGGGAGTAAAAGAGACAAAGGAGTCTAGAAATGCTGTCTGTAGATGAAGGTGTCGTCTGATTGCAAAGGGTCGGAGGGGCTTTTGGGTGGTGAAACTTCTCTGTTTTGACTGAGGTGGCGATGTGAGTGTGGACATCAGTCTGGACTCTTTGTTGTTCGGGTGGGGGTGTTCCTTCCGATACAAAGCCCAACACAAAGCCAGCTACAAAGGGTGGAACCCCTCTACCCTGATCAGATAGCACTTTCTTGGCCCCAGATGTCTCTGAGTTTGGAGCTGGACAGACAGACCCAGAGCAGAGGTTCCCGAGTGAGCCTCATCCTGAGCCCTCCCCACCCTCCTGGCCCCAGAAAGGGTGGTTAGTAGGGGTGGTTTTACCAAGAGACACCTGGAGGCACCTGCCAATTGCAGAGCCAAGATGCCCTCTGACCCGCACTTGCCTGTGCGTTCTTCGAAAGGGCACGACCACTCTTGACTTCGGTCTCCCCACCTGACCATCGACAAAGTCTCCCCCGCCCAGGGATAAACGTGTGACTCTCCAGAGTCTATTTGGAGAGTCAGGTCCTTACAGAGGCCAGGGAGCTAAGCCTGGCTCTTAGTGTCAACCTTCATTTTTCTGTTCACAAAGCATGAAACTTAAAGGTGGTGGATGAAATGCTGATATCACATCAGCGTCAGAGAGCCCTGGGAATCAGCTCTGGCTCTGATATGCAGGGTTTGCATGACATGAGGCAGGGAACTTCACCCCAACCCCTCCATTGACTCTGCTATAAAATGGGGGTCACCCTTCTGGCCTTACAGCGACATCATGAGATGGAATGAGATAACCCGACAAGTTGCTGGGTCTTCGGCACCCGGGAGATGCTGAATGAGTATCTGGAGCTTAGTGTGACTTCTAGGCTGGTCCTCATGTTTCCCAGAGGCCTGCGGCTGATGGATAAGACTCTTGGAAACTTGGCCTCCTCAACTCTAAGCCCACGAGGAAGAGCGAGAAGTGCGGGTGGTGGCCCAAGCCATGGCCGGTGCATCATGGCAGCTCCTTAAATGCGAGTTGGGACTGTCACTGCGGGTGGGAAGCTCAGCTCAGATGTGACCATGAGAGAAACACATGTGCTAACTGTCACTTAATTGCATTCCCTCTTGTCACTCAATACAGCATCCCAAAGGTTCTGTAAGAGCGACTGGGGCTCTAATACGAAAACAGATTGTAAAGTAGAGTTTGTTTTTTCTTAGTGCTGTTGCCAGGAAGTCTGCTGTGCTGGTCTGCACATGCACCCCCAGTGCCAGGGAAAATGTGGTGCATGGAACAGGTGTTCCATGCATATTTGTTGCATGAGTGAATGCGCTTACTCACAAAAGAATGAATGAAAGCAGCGTACTGAGACCTTCTGCATCCCATGCTCAGCCAAGGATGATTGGCTGGAAACAGAAGCCGGGCAGCGAGGCAGACGCAGCACAGTCTCCGGTGACGTTCACATTCAGCATCCACCCTCAGTGCTGCTTGGGGTCCTCCTTTAGGATTTGGTTTGAGTGTCCGCACGTGACGAAGGGAACATGCTCATGTCTCTGTAATTCCCAGAGAGCTTCACACAGGAGAAGGCCCCAAGCTCGATGTTCCCCAAGTGGAAATAAGTAAATAAAGCGCCTACAAGTTGGGTGCCTGGCCCCGACCTCCTCAATCCAGAATGTCAAGTCACATGCATGCTGACCTAGAAAAGAAAAAAAAAAAACAGGCTGGCAACTGCATAAAACCCAAACAAAGACAAACAAGTGTCCAAAGTCAAAATCCAGCCCGCCAAGGGTGCCCAGCGGACAGGACGCCTTCTTATTCACACTTGGGCTTTAAAACTGCACAAGACAATGAGGGCACTCTAATTGGAGCCAGGGAGGAGGGATAGAAAGGCCAGTCGCTAGTAAAACCGAAAGCATTTATTTATTATTTAATTTGTTTGCCCAGGAGACTTCGCTCCTGATGTGACATGTGGTTTTCATTGTAGCCCAACTTTTACCTAATTGTACAGCTGGGGAGATTAAGGCACAAGGGGTCACAGGCCGAGCCCAGCCAGGACCCAGCCCCCTAGGAGAGCTTTGCTCCTGGCTTCAGGGTAGAGACCACACTCCTTGCCCCTGGTCCTCCGGGGGAGACCTATAAATGAAAAAGGAATTGCCCTTTCAAGTCCCCACTCTCCTCCTTCTGATTCTCATTAATGGGGGAGGGAGGAGGAGGGAGATTGGGAGGGAGAGAAGCAGGAGGAAGGAGCCACCACCAGGCAGGTTCCAGATCTCAGGCAGGGCCGGGGTGTGGCCAGAGGGAAGCTGCTCTTCCAGGGGTCCCACCGGAGTGCAGCTCCTGTGGCCCCAAGTGACTGGCACACAGCACAGTCGGGTCCACTTTCCAGCCCCCAGAGTTACAAGGGACAAAGAGCTGTCAGCAGTAAGCTCTGGAGGCTGGAAGGGAGGAAGAAAAAGCCCTACTTGGACCAGACACGGTCACCAAGATGCCAGGGGCGTCTTCTCCACCAGATCAGTGAAGATCCGTCTTTATCACTTACAGTGTGATGTGGGCCCAGTTACTTAACCTCTCTGTGCCTCGGTGACCTGATTGGGATAATCAGAAAGATGAATAAGCTAATGGATGCAACGTGCCTAGGACATATAACTGATGCCAGTAAGCACTTTGAAATGGTAGTGATAACCGATCTACAATTAATGGCTCAAGAGACCACACTTTATTCTGTGACTGTATAGAAGTGAGCTCCCCAAGAAAAAGTGAGAGTGACTCTGGGTTCTGAAGCATGGGGGCAAGGGGGGGCATGTGGCCCCAGCGGAGTTTCCAGAGTACAGGGTGACAACAGCATCGTGGTGGGCATAGATGCCTGTGGGCCGACATGGCTAAGCAGGAGAAGACCGGGATGCGACAGGGCCGGCAGACTGGCCACGGAAGGCAGAGGCGGTCTCATAAGCCAGGCAAAGGTGCCCCTTAGGCAGTGGACCCTGCTGCAGGCTCTTCACCAAAGAGGGAGATTCAAGAGCAGTTGAGGACACTATTGTGCATGGACAGGGACAGGGACTGAAAACTCAGAGGCATTTGCGATCGGCTCTCACCAAGGATCAACCCATCTCATGAGTCTTCAAGCCAAGGGCACTCTCCCAGAGTCTCCATTTCTATGCCTTTCTCCCACACCCCTTATCCTTGATGGGGTGCATGACAGTGGACCTGCCGAGGCCTCAGAACAGCCCTGAAGGCACAACTAGCTGACTGACCAAGACCTTCAGATTGATCAGAACGGAATTGCTGCTGCCGTGTGCATCCCCTGCTTCCATTACAGCCTTGAGCATGGGAAGGAGACCAAGTCTGCCCAGAGATGTCTCGTCTGGACAAAGTGAGGAGACTCTAAACTGCCATGGGCTCAGGTGGCGCTCATCCTTCAAAACTTGGGGTTACCTTTTGTTTCCTTTCCATGTGCTTCCTGCTGTGGTGGGATAAAAAGCACATCATTTGCAGAGAGAAGATTCCAAATAGGACCTACTGGTTTTACTGTTCTTAGTTGTGTGACACCTGTGCTTCTCTGGCTCTCCTTCCCTGGCCTATAGAGCTTTTGTAGCAAGGAACAAATAGTCACTCAAAGACTGTTGAGGTTTGGAAATACCAGGGGTCCTAGAGATGTGGTGGCATTGGCTGGGCACTGAACAATGAGTGGTGATAGAGTCAAAGAATGAGGTCATGGCAGACAGCACATTCCCCACAAGGAACCCTCCACAGAGCCATGTGAAGGGTGTCACCTGCATGCACGTACCCCGGGTCCTGTTGGCACATGATATGTGACATGTGGGATTGCCAAAAATGATCACATCTCAAAACATGTTAGCGCTGATTACTAGAGATTGTTGAAAAGAGGTAGACCTATGTTTATTGCAGCACTATTTACAATAGGTAAAACTTGGAAACAACCCACAGGCCCAAAAATACATGTTTGGATCAAGAAGGTATGGTCTATATATGAAATGGAGTTCTACTCGGCCATCAAAAAGATAGACTCATGCCATTCACAGCAACATGGATGGTGCTAGAAGGGATCATGCTCAGTGAAATAAGCCAGAAGGAAAAAGAAAAATATAGATGGTTTCCCTTATTGGAGGGATAAAGGGGAACCAAATAAGGCATAAGGGAAAAATAATAAAAACACAGTACAACAAAAAACAAATAGACAATTATAAACCAGAGACATCTGCAGGGGAGGGGGAGGGATAGGGACTGAAAGGTAGGAGGAAGGAGTACAGGGGACTGTGGTGATGGTGTGTGGGTGAATTGGGGAGGAAATTCTATGGGGTCTACACCCCAGGGGGAAAAAGTAAGCATTGATTGTTTTAAAATGAACATTGATGTGTATACACACACACACACACACATGCACATATAAGGGTACAGGCCAGAGGCTCAGGGGTGGTGAGAGGATTCACCAGAGACAGAGTGGAGAGCAGAACAGGCTGACTGATGAAGTACACTGCTGAGGGGAGCAGCGGGCAGGTTGGAAGAGGTCTGCCACGCTATGTGGGTCACCTCTGGGGATTGAACTTGCACTGAAGCGGTTGCAGCTAGCTTGCAGTGCTGCATCCTAGCCGGTTGCACCACAGGGAGGGCCTATAATTAAATTTAAAAAAGAAGAAAAGAGGTAAGAGTGTTTCTTGCTTTCCTCGTGGAGCTCATAGCATTTCTCAATCTTTAAATGAAAAGGGGGTGCCCGCTCACTGTCCTCGAATCTAGGGAACTTCTGAGCAGAGCCACTGACTTCGGCCAAAGGGAGGCCAGGTCTCTGTGACAGACCTCAGCAACTCCAGTAACATCTTGAACATTCCAATAGCTAAGATACAAATGCGATCTAAGCCATTGAACTTAGATAAGAAGTCCTGTGGTGATTTTTTGAAAGAAGACATTGTGAATTTGAATATTTATTTAATAAGCAATAAGAATGCACTTCTAAGACTTGATGATGTAGGGGAAATAGCGTGTGTTGGTTTCCCTCATTCATGCCCCATTCGGGTCCTGCCCCTGTCACCAGCCTGTGCCAGCCCACTCTCCAAGGAGTAGTCAACACAGTCGTCAGCAAGATTTGGGGGCCACTCCGGTCCCAGGCCAGGTCAGTTCTCCATGGCCTCTCTTGGACTATTTCTCCTTCTCTAATAACCGCAGGAAGAGGCCAGTTCCCATGTCCGAGGAGCTTGACTGATTTGTCCTTCATGCACCTGCTGGCCACTTCAATCTCTAAGAGAAAAATCAGCATCTCTAGGTGGCCAAGGTTGAGATTGGAATTTCTTTCTTCCTTAACATTGACCAAAAGGAAGGGCAAGTTCCAGCCTTAAATATTTGATGATGTTCAGCTCTGAGAGGGGAAAGGTTGAGCTGTTTTGAACCTTGTTCCCAGAAGGGCAATGGGTATTATTAAACACATCCATTACAGTGGACACCTGAGATGGGAGTTTCACGACTCTAGAAGAAAATGCCCCAGAGATTTCTGGGAGACCCACGCCTGAGAATCTTCCTGGGGCCATCTGGCCTGGACCCTGAGACTCCCATCACTTTTAGTCCAACTTGAAGGTAGCTTGAGAATGAAGATAAATGCATAGAAAATATACTCCTACCACCCACTGTAAATGGAGCACCTGAAAGCAAGACCTTAGACCATCAAAAATACCTCGGCCAGCCCAGAAGGCCTTCAGGAACCAGCCAGAGGGCTCCACAGAACACAGGCCAGCATGGAAGTCGGAGCCTCTCTCCCCGCAGAATGCGGGAGAAGCTTCCTGTCACTCTGACCTGTCCTCATGCGTGGCTCATGCTCAGTCCCTGCCCCATGGCGGAAATTTGTGGCATCTGTGCTTAAACGTGCCCTTCCCTTTCTACTTCTGTCCTGTGAACTTGAGCAGCCCCTGTCTTCATTGTCTGCACCCACATGTTTCCTGAGTGACTTAAAGGCATCAGATTTGCATCCTTACGCTTGGTCATAAGTTTCATAAAGGTTCAAACTTAATCTTGACCACTGGCAGCACTTGATTCAATGATGAGCACATAGTAGGCTCTTTCTGGTTGCTTCCCTGGGGTATTAGCCAAGCCTTTGAGATTTGCTGCTGATTTGGTAGTGTGGTGCTATATTTGTTTCAAGCATTAGAAGTCAAACTAAGAGGGACAGACCACTTTATTCATTCCAGATCATCTTCACATTATACATGCCTTTATATCAGTGCATTTGATGCCTTCACCTAGCAACCTAACAGCATTGTTTAAAAATTTCCCTGCAACACATGCATTGAACACACACAATCACCATCCTTTTTGTTTGCTTGTCTGGACAAGGAGCACCAAAGGACTTTATTGCTCTGGTACTAGCTCTCTGGCCAGACATGAAAAAGCATGAGGAGGATAATACATAGATATTAGTGTCTGGTTGTAGAAGGGAAAAGAAATCTGTATTCCTCCCCTTGACAATTGACCCTGCACAGGGAAAAGTGCCACACGTTGTAGAAAGAGAAAATGCTAAATCTGTCCTTCACATAATACATCTCTGCTTGGGGATGTAGAGATTGGGGGGCAAACACATTGAATCACTCCTTCTTTCATTATTTTTGACATTGATTTGTCATTAGGAAAATTTATTAGGCTCCAAATTAAATTGATTTGAAGAATCATTAATTCATGGGATGAAGCCAGAGCCGTTTGGCTCCCCCCACGCTGGAATGAGGCAATATCGATAAAACAAAGGGGAACATATCAGAGCTGTTTAAAATCCACTTTTTCCTACCTGGAGAAATATTTTGGACATACATTTGGGGGGGGGATATTCTATTAGTCAACCTCAGTCAAATTGCGACCAGGAGAGGATTTTTCCAATATGTAAATCAGAGGGACAGACGGATATTAATTTCGCAGAGGTCATTCAGGAAAATGAAAGTCACCAGCTAACCCAGCTGCAGAAAGAGGGATTTAAGCACAGTCCCCTTTCCCCCTACAACATGACCCAAATCCAACTCGCGTGCACCCAGCACTGCCCCATCCCCAAGGTGACGCTCCATCACGCCCCATTTCCAGAAGCCTTTCCAAACGGTGGGCAGGACCACTATGAGTCCGACCCCTCTCCAGCCCTGATTGTATTTATGAGGATTGTAGTTTGAAAAATGACAGAAGAAACTTAGAGAAAGGGAAATTATTGGGCTCATGTGGCAGAAAAGCCCAGGGCTAGAAGGTGGTTAAGTAATGCCCCCAAGACACTGTTCGTGATCTCTCGGTCTTCCTCCTTCTCCTCGTTTCTTCCCTCCCCTTTTTGACTCCGGCAGGCTCCCCCAAGCAGGGGCACCCATAAGCTCCATTGACACCCTCCTTTCGACTAGTAAATTAGGAAAATGGCTTCCCTACCTCAAAAGTCCCAACAAAGCCCATGAATGGCATTCTTTCTCTTGGCAGGGAACTTCCTCACTTATTCCCTCATGCATTCTACTGTCTTGTTGCCCATCTATTCAATACTGCCCCGCTCTCCATCTTGTGCTAAATTTTGGGGTCAGAAGGAGCCGTTGCCTACAGCCCTCCTCCTCTTGAACCTCAGAGAATACAATGTAAAGCACAGTTCCTGCAGGTCTCAAATGTGGTGAAGGGCGATGTGGTCACTTTTACTGCCCTAGAAATTCCTAAGAATGACTTAGCTTTCCAGACAAATGCAGAGGAGCTCTCATTCTAAAGGAGGCGAAGAGTTAAGGTTACATTCACTTCACTCATTGGCCTGGTGATATTTGGGGGCTTCTGGGGTGCAGAGCGAGGGCCCTGGAATGCCACACATGACAGAGAGCTGTGTGCTTGGGTCCCCACAAGCAGAGGAAGACTTGGGTTTCAAATGGCAGTGCCTGGTGACCCAATAAAAAGAACTTTAAGCACACACACTCACATGCACACGCACACACATTCCTTCAGCTACTTTGCAATTTAAAGAGTCCGTGTACTCAAGCTGGCTTTATTTAAATGCTGCTTGCTGGCCCTCCCTGGTGGCACAATGGTTTAGGACGCAGAACTGCAAGCTGGCTGCAGCTGCTTCAGTGCGAGTTCAATTCCCCGGCCCCAGAGGTGACCCACATGGCGTGGCAGACTTCTCTTGACCTGCCTGCTGCTCCCCTCAGCCTGTTCTGCTCCCCACTCTGTCTCTGGTGAATCCTCTCACCGCCCCTGCACCTCTGGCCTATACCCCAGTTCTGTGTGCATAAATAAATAAATATTTAAATATATATATATAAAAACAAATTCTGCTTGCCTCTGTGCATGTGTCTGTGCCCAGCCTGTGCGTTCTTCCAAAAGTCGGAGAGGTTGCAGCTTGCAAAGCCTAGGGTGAGGGGAAGAAAGGAGAGTGTGGCCTCTGCCTGCTCACAGCCTCTTCAACAAACCCACCTCCTCCTTGAAGCCCCCCGGGCCCATCTAGTCCCGAGAGATTGCCTTGGCCTGGATGCCTGAGCACAAGGCTTTACTTCTCCCTTTGGGGAGCTAGTCACCAGATGAAAGGACACTCCCTGAACCTTTTCACTGGTGTGTGCTTGAGACCATTCGTTTAGGGGAAAAGTCATGGAACTAAAGGCCCAATCACAAGTTACCTAGACCATCATCATTACCACAGCCCCTTTGTATTTATTAAAAATCCCTGATGATTAACCCACTTTTGACTGTGGGTTAGGCATTAAGTTGGAAGAATTTTCTATCACTCCTCTTATTTCATCTCCCTAACAACCTTGCAAGGGTAAATATTATTGCAGGTTTCCCTTGCTATCCCAAAGTAGACGTTCCTATTTGGTATGATTTGGTAAGTTATTTTTGGGGTCTGGAAATGCTCAAAATTTTTTCCATATGAATTAATGGTAATAGTGTTCCCAGACTCAAAACAAAATCTAGAGACTCATACCAAATAGGAAATTTCTTTTTCAAATAGCAGGGGAAACCCGGAGTCTCAGTTGACAAGGTATCAGAGAGGTTCAACAACTTATCCAAGGTCACATGTGTCATTAGTAGCAAAACCAAGATCCAGACCCAGACCCTCATGCCCTTCTGGAAATATCAGCCCATTGCTTTTGACACAAGAACACGCAAGACATACTTGTTGGATGACGGAATGAATGATGTCATCGTGCCTACATTTCAGGGTTTCCTATTGTCGTCCCGACTCTGATGCACAATATCAGGAGGCTGAAATTTGGGAGCTCATGACTGTTGCAGGTGGTCCCATTCAGTCCCAGAGGAGCGAGCGACAAAGGGAGTCCCAGGCGCAGGACTTCTTAGAGGAGCCTTGTGGATCGCGCCAGGTTCATTAATGTCGGATGGTTCAAAGACAGTCAATACTCCCGTCGCTGCCTCCGACCAGGCTGCGTGAAATAAAGGAATGCAGCTTTCCTGTGTTCTGCCCAAGCAGAGCAAGTTGTGTGGGTAATTTCTGGTCTGGCCAGTAAAACCTCCAGGAGCCTTCCTTTAGGTCTTTAATTATGAACTGTAGGGGACACCACAAAATAAATACTTAAAATGTCTAGACAACCAGTCATCAGGGCAGGATAATTAACTTCAAACATTCTAAATTGTTGGAGGAGTCGTTATTCACCTTCTGTAGTTCCTTTCTAGATCCTTCCCTGGCCAATATGTTTGTAGCGACGAGACTGGAGTCCCAGCTGAGGCCTTCTCCTGGTACAAAGCTGCCTCTTGCTCCGGCTCTTAAATGACAAGTCACAAAATGACCGGAGAGCATACAATAAAGGGACATAAACTGAGACCATTAGTTTTTCCAAGGAGCAATGCGTCTCCCCACCTTTTTGCTGCAAGAAAACAAAGAACCTCACAAAGGCAGGCTGAAGGACGGAGAAATCGTTTTATTTATTTCACCGATTATATGTATTTCTGTCTTGATCTTTTATTACTAAAAATGAGGTACAGGCCACCCCAATTCTTGATTAGGGCTCTATACTTCTGCTTCTGGACATCAAAGATATAATTAGGCCCCTGATGAACTTGGGGTGTTTCCTCTCTAAAACATTCCCATCTCCCACTGGGGTTTTCCTCCCCCCAAACATTCCCACCTCCCACAAGCTGCCTCCAGGAAGCTTTGTCAGCATCAGGCACATGTTAGTTTTGTCACAATGCAAAAAACAAATACTTCACGAAAGAGATGGATTTCACATTGAGAATTGCTATGGACACCTGAGACCCCAGCCCTCACTTTAGAAGGGCCTCTGCAGACCCGGGAGGCCATGTTGGTGATCAGGCCCAAAACCTGAATGTGAGAAGCCGGGCTTTGGGCAACAAGTAGATTTTCGAACTCAGCAGTGCGGAGCTGAGCTTGGCTCAAGGCAAAGAAAGCTGTTCCAAATGTCAACAGCTTTCTCCTACCCAGTTTCACCTCCTCTTCCTAGCAGACAATCTCTTCTAAAACATCAAATAATGAATAAGAATTCTCATTGTTTGATCCCAATGTCATTTTCCTTTAAGTCAAAGAAATGCCACGTCAACCGTTATTTAATGAATATTTTATATTACATTTATAATGACCATATTTAATTGCTACAGCTCTAATTAAAGGTGATATCCAATTGCATGCATGTACTTTTTCAAAACCATAATTGTCTTGTGCAAGCCACTGAATAGATTTAAGAATCTTCAATAACAAAATTACATTAATAGCATATGCTATTAAATATGATTGATGGCAAAATTGGACCCCTCCTGGTTCCCTACCACACAAAAGCACACACTGCTTTTGAAGATGGTGCCTCGAGTGTCAACAAGAGAGCCAGGGAAAATAGGCTGGTACCTCCAAGCTGCCTCTCCCTAAGAAAGGGCAACATCTTGGTTAGAATAAGCGGTGCCCGTCTAAGCTGTGAGTTAGATGGGCTGGTGAAACTTTACCTGGCAAGCTCTGAGTGGCAATCCTGTGCCCAGCAACAACCAGGAGAGCCCAGGATGGAGAAGTAATTCGAGGTAGGTGGCACTTTTCCAGAAAGTCCCTTGCAGGCTGACAGCCCAGGGTGAGAGTGCAAGCAAGCCAGCAGCCAGACTGTACTTGGCCCTGCTGAGGAGTGTGGAAAGGGGAGTGTATATACCTCTGCCCCTATGCCAGGCCCTCAAGAGTCTTCATCAACTAGTAGCCAGACAAGGGGTCAGGAAAACATCAGAGGGAAGAAGGAAGAGAGATGTTGGACCCCGAGATCAGTGCTGGGAAACAAAGCTAAAATGCTCGAGCATGCTCGAGCGGGGAGGAAAACCAAGTGTTCGTGGTGTCTAGTTTCCATCTGATCCTGATCACATTTTTTCCTGAGAGCAGAGGTGAGGAAATTCAGGAGAGTGAGTGAGTTGGTCTTCAAACCCCCAACCCCACACTCCTGTAGAGCACGCGGACTGATGCCGGGAAGGTGTGGGCGCTGGCCATGCCCAGCTGTGCTTCAGTCTGATCCACTGTTTGCCAACTCTGCTCCTGTTGCCATGTCTGTAGAGAGGACTCCTTGTTGGGAAGGGAGGAGGGTGGCTAAGACATTTTGCTCTGTTACCCCCAAGTCTTCAGTAGGATTTGTTTTTGGGAGTCTGGGGTCAAGGCTTGGGGCTCACAGAACGCAGCTTCAGGAAGGATGCACTAAATGGACACAGCACGGAATGTTCTCTTTCTGATGAATGCATTTCCCTTGCACCCCTGTGCTTTTGACTCAGGTTGGGAGTGAAAAGACTCTGAGTGGTGACAGCATCAGCCACTGTCACCTGGCCCAGTGACAGAGCCTCCTCACCCCGTGGCATGAGCTAGTCTAGATGAATCCCATTGACTCTTTGGGGAGCGGGTGCTCTTATTACTCTCGCTGACAACTGAGACACCAAGTTTCCAGAGTTAAGAGACCAGGTCTCACAGTCTATGGTGGGATTCAGCACTTGAACCCAGGACCAGCCGAACTGGAAGACTTTGCCCTTTATCACAAAGTTGCACAGTCTCACTAGAGCAAGATGATTGAAACTTCTGGAAGAATGGCCTTTTCCTCTACTCGCAGGTGGATGACTTTGCCTGGAGGGCCTTGTTTGTTAGCCTCAAACTAACCTCATAAATGTTGATGGATACAAGCTCATTACTTTTCATCGTATTGGTTCCAGGACAACAGAGGAGAAATAGTTCTGAGTGCCTCAGAACATGGCCCCACAGACCTCTAAGCCCCCCGTCCTTGCTGCTCAGGGGGACGGGCTAGACTATCTTCTCCCACTTCCATCAGCATGCTCAAGAGGTCCTGGCTCCGGGCCCATCTGGTAGAAGCACGTGTCTCAACCCCTCATCACACACAGATGGCGCCAATATAAACCAGAGCAGACATGAGATTTCTTGGTCAATTAAGTTTCAAATATTAGACAGTAAAACCACATCACTGATGGGCAGCGATAAAGAGAGAGAGAAACCTGACTTGTGGTATAATTTCTCCAACTTTATTGATTTGTGATTGATACATGTCAGTTGCCCAGGACCATGCTGAGCTTGCGGTGTTTGGAGGTGGGTAGGGGTGATAAATATTTGAAGAGGTGTGAGCCTGTGTCCCGAAACACACACAATATTGTCAGCCAACATTACCGCAATCAAGCTAAATAAATAGCACAACCAAAACACTCAGTTGTGTATATTTAGGTTGTAAAATGGGATGCTTTGGAGACGGTTTAATCTTCATGATAGTTTACTAGATGTATGTATTGTGAGGTGATTACTACAATCAAGTTAATTGCCACATCCATTGTCTCACAGATTTACCTTTGTGTGTGTGTGTATGCAGGTGGTGGGAACACTGAAGATTGATTCCATTGGCAGATTTCTGTGACACAATACAGTAGTGTTAACTGCAATCACCAAGCTGCATGTTACATCCCCAGGACTGGTTCATCTCCTAATAGAGAGTTTGTCCCCTTAGATCAACATGCCCCCCTTTTCCCCACCCCTCAGCTGTGACAAACACGTTTCTACTATGGTTCTGTGACTTCCATTATTTCAGGTTTCACATATATGTGAGATAACACAGTATTTTTCTTTCTCATGATAGATTTTTAGAGATGAGCATGTGATTCCTTCTAGCAAGATTTCTAATGAGCAATAAACATCTAAATGTTTCATTTCACTAGAAATAGGCAACTGTAAAATTTTAGAATATGTTCATTTTTATCAATAAAACTGGTAAAGATTTAGAAGAAACTTACATGACCCAGCAATTTTTAAAAACCAATGATACTAGCAACTAATAAAGGGAGTTGAAAAGCTTGCATACTGTGTGATTATTATGTAACTTTCTGGGAAAAACAGACTATAGGACTACTAGAGGCCAGAAGAGGAACTAGCTACACAGGAGTCCAGGAGAATAATCTGGAAGCTGGAACTGTTTTATATCTAGATTGTGGTGATGATTTCCCAACAATACACATTTGTCAAAACTTGGGCAACTGGACATTAAGAATGGTGAATATAACTGCAGGTGAGTTACACTTAAATTTTAAAATGGAAAAATGAGCATGATCCCAATTTTATAGAAAAGAAGACATTTCAGAAAGTCATACACTGGAATTTTAAGTTTTTTAAAATCTGGTTATGGTATTCATATCTTTCCTGGCCTCTCCAAATTATATGAAATTCTTCACAGTAGACATACATTTTTACGTGTAGAGGCTGAAAAAATATCTCCATGTTCATTTAAAAGTCAGAAAGGTAATTTCCAGTGTTAATGAGTTAGTAATAAAAGAAATACCCTATATCACATCTGTAAAAGTTGATATTGACGATGTAGTGATAATGTCTCAAAGGCATTAAAATTTGCACGCCAGTTTTAGCTTTTATAGTAGAAAAAGTGAAAGTTTTATCTGTACATGAATATTCACTGAATTGTTTATAATCGAGAAAACTTTGAAGTGTAAATATCTAATAATAGAAGATTTGGCTGTGTGAATAGAGTACATGCGTTGGGCGAGATTATAATCATTAACCCTCACCATGACTTAGTATAGGAAGATCTTTCTTGACAAAGATGTATATATACTATGTCACTGTGCATAAATATATTTCAGTTACATATTGTCAAATGTTAACAGTTATTATGTCTGGTTAATAATGCATTTTCAAGTCATTGTCATTTTTCCTTTTTTCCCAATTTCTTTTTTTTTTAATTAAATTTATTTATTTATTTATCTGTTTACATTGCTGTTGCTTTTAAAATAATGTTTAGTTTTCTCCCTGCTTCCAATTCACCCTAGTACCATCACCAGAGGTCCCTGCACTCCTCCCTCCCTCCTTCCTATCCTCCTCCCACTCCCTGCAGGATATTTCTGGCTTATAATTGTCTATTTGTTTTTGTTTTGTTGTGTGTGTTTTGTATTGTTATTATTTTTCCCCTATGCATTAGTTGGTTCTCCTATATTCCTCCTAAAAGTGAAACCAATTGATATATTTCTTTTACCTTCTGACTTTTTCACTGAACATGATCCTTTCTAGCTCCATCCATGTTGCTGCAAATGGCATGAGCTTATCTTTTTGATTGATGAGTAGTATTCCATTGTGTCTATAGACCACCTCTTTTTGATCCAATTGCCTATTTTGGGGCATTTGGGTTTTTCCCAGTTTCTTAACAACTAAATCATATGTTATCAAGTATATAAGGTACTTGTTGATACACATCATTAGATTGTTCTACTCATCTTTTCTTTTTTATCTTTAGTAAGGCTTTATTTGTGACCAATTCTAGAATGACTGGTAGGAATGTGTTGCATGTGTAAAATTCTGACTGTTTTTTTGTTGACTTACTGTTATATTGTTTGACTTTGAACATTTCTATGACATTACTTTAGTATTTTTCAGTCCAAGTTAATGATTGCTGTCCTTTAGCAGTTGGGATTAATCATTCATGGTTCAGAATGCATGTAGAGTTCTGTCCATGAACTTATTTTTGTTTCTTATTCAGTCTTTCTCTTTTCTTCCTCACCTTTCACTGGCTTTTCTGTTTCTTGTTGTTGATATTTTCTTTGTTGTTGTTCTTCAGACATCATAATATTTTATCAACCACTTTTCATTTCTTTAGCAACTTTTTTACATGTCTTCCTTTCTTTAATAAATTTGTTTATGTTGTGTAGAAGAACTGGGAAATAAGCCAGAGGTACAGGGGATGAGAGGATTCACTAGAGAAACAGGCATATCTACTGAAATCCACTGCTAAGGGGGGTAGCAGGGAAACAGGAGAGGTCTGTTATGATAGATGTGGGTCAGTTGCCTGGTTGGGGGTCCGATTCAGACTGTAGCAGTAATAGCACTGAGACTTAACCTCCAGGCCACCAGGGAGGCCCCCTCTCTTTATTCTAACATCCATACATACCTCACATTTTCTGACAGAACCCAAGGTTATCCATGATTCTACTTTCCTCCTACTGATGCCAATAACCTTCATTAACTTTAATGTGTTTTCCTCCATATCTTCCTTTTCATGACTGTTAGGCTGTCCACCCCAATTTGGAAAGGATGGCATGTTAGACTACAGATAAGCATTAATTACAGTGACATTTTAAAAACCATATCTGGGAAAATTTTTCTTTGTCTTTTTCTCCTCTTGCTTAGGCTTTTGGTCTTCTTGATGAAGGATATCTCTAGTAGTTCTTTCAGCAAAGGGCTGTAAACATTGTATGCCTAGCAGTATATAAATTATTTTCATTTTGAAAATATCATGGCAATAGTTTTACCTTTTAAGCATCCTCAATAAATTAGCTTATTCCTTTGTCCATGGAATTTGATAAAAAAAAAAATCATGGCTAGGTAAAAGAATCTAGGTTGGCCATTGTTTTTCTCACCCACTTTGCATGGTTCCATGATTACCTAAGAGTAATCTCATTTTCATTTTACCTAAATTTTAAAATGTCATGGTCATTATAGATTCATAGGCAATTATTAGAAATAATACAGTGAGATTCCATGTATCCTTTGTCGAAGCTCCTCCAGTTGTAACTTCTTGAAAAACTATATAGTACACGATCACAGGAAGAGGCCTGACACATGTCAGAAGCCTAGCATTTCTCTCACTTAAAGGATCCTTATGTTGTCCTTTTTCCAGTCACATTCTCATCCTTCTTGCCGCACCCACTTGAGAGCTCCTTGTTGCAATTTTCTCACTTTAAAAGCATTATGGAAGTAAAGGCATATAGTTGGTAGTCTTTGGGATTGACTCTTTTCAGCCTTGTTCTCTGGAGAATCACGTGGTCGCTAAGTGTGTCGATGGCTCCTTCACGCCACTGAGTGTGTTCCCTAGCGGAAACATCACAGCTTGTAGGCCACCCCCCTGTGGGAAGACACTGGGCTGTCTCCAGCTGGGGGCTGTTGTGAGTGACTTACACTTCTCTGGAGAATATGCCCAGTAGTACGGTTGTTCGGTGTTTATTAGTCCTCCGAGAAATTTCGATCAACTATTCTCTGAGAACAAAGGCTTTGCTTCAAATTTAGAAAGTTCTGTTACCATGCTTAATTGCTTCTTCACTATAACCTCCTTTGCTTTTTTAGTTTTCTTTTGGAATTCAAGATGCTCAGTTTTTCATTTCTATATGAATTTGTGTTGCAAACGATGATTTCTTCAATTCAGTGACATCAGGTTTTATTTTTGCTTTTCATTTCCAGTCAAAGATCATCTTGTCCTTTGATACTTGATTTATCTTTGAAATTTCTAACCCTTTCCTATCTTTATTTCTGTTTCCTAATATGTTTATTTGCTTATATGGTAATATATTTTTATATATGTTGTGAATGATACTAAGTATACTTATTTTAAAGGCATTTCCAGATAGTTTGATTGTGCTGTCCACCTTGAATAAAATCATTTCCAAGTACTGGTTTTACTGGCTCCTAATTTTCCATTGTTTAGGGTTTTAGGCTCTTCGAGTGGCAATCTCTAATAGCTTCTGTTAATTATTCATATGTTACACTGAAACCTCTCTCTCTCTATCCAGCTGGCTTATGGTCATCACCTCCCAGGACTGCAGGACTCTTAGGCCCTCTAGTCCAACTCTTCCTTAGATGGTTTCTAATGTTTCTCCAGAGAACTGTAGCAATGGGGCAGTTGCTTTACCAACCCTTCAACCATGGATGCTTTTGTGAAAATTTAATAAAAATACTTCACTAGATACATAATTGCTGACAGTATATCTTGGCCATGTCAAATTACTATAAAAAGTTGCAATGCTTGATCTCACTCATCCTGTGCCAATAACAAAGAGTCTACAGGTTAGTGTCGGCTGCGACACCACACCACACCTTCCACTGGGGCTCTTGGACATTGGGGATTTTACAGATCCGACTGGTCCCATTGTTGTCTTGGCCTGAGAGTACACAAGTGCCTCTGTCTTTCTAACTAGGCAGTCAGCTTTGGTAACCATAGTCCCAGGAGCAGACATTAACATTTTCCCCAGTCTCCTTTTACAGGAGGGGATATGTGTTATATGAGTCCCTGATTCCACAAAGTGAAACTGATGCAGTTCTCAACTTCACTGAGAAACTTCACAGATGTCAAAGTTAATACCTGCAGGTCAGCGTGCTTAGCTCTGTGCACCACTGCTGGGCCTCTGTTCTGTTTCTAGACATGAGGGTGTGGTTGGGGGATTCATCTACCTTTTCAATCTTTTAATTTTAATTGTGTATAAAATCATAAGCAGTTGCCTTCTTGATGTCATTTTCCTTCTTGCTTTATTTTTTTTTAAGATTTATTTATTTGTGCATACATAACTGGGGTACAGGCCAGAGGCTCAGGGGCGGCGAGAGGCTTCACCAGAGACAGAGTGGGGAACAGAACAGGCAGATCGACGCAGTACACTGCTGAGAGGAGCAGCGGGCGGGTCAGGAGAGGTCTGCCACACCATGTGGTTACCTCCGGGGCAGGTGGGAATCGAACTCATGCGGAAGTGGCTTTAGATTCTCAGTGCTGTGCTTTAACCCACTGCGCCACCAGGGAGGGCCACCTCCTTCTTGCTTTATAACAAGCCCAGTGATGTGTCCCCCTGCTATTTAGCACTAGGTTCTGGGAAGTCTAGCTCCAGCTCAGATATGGGCATGGACAGTGATTGATTTTAATCAGTCATGTGAGCCATGCAAAAATGAGATGGGAGGAGAAACCTGAAGGTTTCTCCCCTTAAAAAAAAAAAAGGGCGGGGTAAGCACCAAGAGAAACAGCCTTATTTTCAACATTCTCCTTCTGCATGTTGATGCAGTGGGGTGATTGGAGAAGTAGCTCTCCTCCGGCCTCGAGAGAGGTCACTTCAAACAAAGCCAACACACAGAAGAGAGCAGAACTGAAGAGCAAAAAAGGGCCACTGGAGATTTGTTCCATCACTAAATAAGCCAGCCCATAGCCGACCCACCATCTTCCTTACTTCCACCATCTGGTGTGAGACAACTGTGCGTTCTTAGAGCTGCTTTGAGTCAGATCTTGCTGTTCCTTTCAAGCTGAAGGCCTCCTACTCCACGTGCCTGCTGCTGTTGCCCGGTTAGCACCGGGTAGCTCTGTGTCTGCTCGAGTAGTGGTTAGAGTACAGCATGGTGATGCTTTCTACTGCAGGAAATAACTGAAAATAAACTTGAAAAAAGTTCACAGCTTCTTTTGGAGAATTGCTTAAGGAGAGCAATTCTGCATGCCTGCAGAACATTTTCTAGTCTGTCTATTGATTCTGATTAATAAATGGGAATTTGGGCAATGTACTTCATTCAGGGCAAGATTAAGTCAGTGCCTGTTAAATGCCAAGCCCAGTAGAGGCCATGGGGTGTTAAAGGAGCCCAGTGATGGAGAAAAGGCATAATAACAATATGAATAGCGTGATCTGTGCCCATGAAGGAGACGCATAGCATATGATGTAGGGGTCAGAGTAAAGAACAAGCCGGACTATGTAAACATTCCCAGGGAATGTTTGTTTCCATGAATTGCCAGGTTACCAAATCCTTTCTCTATTGATCCAGCTCAAACTCTACCCTTGCCCACCCTCATACTCAGCTGGTGTAAATGCTGAATTCAGGTAACACAGATTGTTGAGGATTTTCTCTATAGCATTTGATATACTTCTGAATGATTTCCAACTCAACTCCAAGTCTCTAGTTAGCATGTCTTTGAATGCAAGTGAAGCAGTTATCAAATTTGAAGAGATATTCCTCAGGGTGGTGTGTTCATTAAATGTGTAACTTTGTCAGAGCGCCACCGTGTTACGGATATTTTTACAGCCAAGTGGTGAGAAAAGTACCTTTGGAATAGTTACTTACTGACAGCATATAAAGTGAAAATTGCGCGTTCTCAAATCTTTACACATTTCTGTGACTTATCATTGGTTGCTTAGACTGCTGGAGACTCGTGTGAAGCATGCCTGCAGGCTACATATGTTAAAACTTAACAAGAAAAAATGTGCACCAGAACTCAGATGTAAGACTCTTTTAGATCTGCCCCTCGTTGTGTCTACTCATTGAGCTGGATTATTAGCGATTTCTTGACAACTGAGTATTGGGCAGCAACCAGATTTATATATATATTTACATCAATCTTCATTGTATACTTTTTTTCATCTCGGTTGTAATCCCTGTGGCATGCCCACCAGCACCTCACCCATGCTCTGTCACCATAGTGCAACCAGATTTTTATGTGCAGAAGAAATAGCTGCAGAGCTGACCTGTTCTTCAGTTGTTTGTGAAAATCATCACCTACATTTCCATTTCCTTCTTGTTACTGTGTCACTGTGGTTCTGTGTTACTGGGTTTTAGAACTAGAATAGAGTACACAGATATAGACCAGGGACGGAGTGCTGACAACAGTCAGGAATGTGTCTCCAATTAAATTCTTTATAGCAAAGAGATTTCCAAGCCCAGCCACTAGCCAGTGGGTTTTGAGCAGCCTTCGCTACATCAGAAACCAGCACTAGTGAAACACCCCCTGAAAACCAGTGCGAGGCAGCCGCCCCATCAGCATCTGATCTCATCCATGGCCTTTGTTTGCTCAGCAAACTCAAGAGGCACCAATCAATATTTAAGGAAGGATGGAGGAAAAAAGAGAAGATGGAAAGGAGAAAGAAGAAGTGGAGAGTAAAATAGGAAGCAAGGGGGCCCTCCCTTGTGGCGCAGCAGGATAAAGCACAGCACTGAGAAGCTGCAGCCACTTCCGCATGAGTTCGATCCCCGCCTGCCCCGGAGGTGACCACATGGCGCGGCAGACCTCTCCTGACCCTCCCGCTGTTCCCCTCAGCAGTGTACTTCGTCAGTCTGCCTGTTCTGCTCCCCACTCTGTCTCTGGTGAAGCCTCTCACCGCCCCTGTACCTCTGGCCTGTACCCCAGCTCTGTGTGCATAAATAAACCAATCCTTAAAAAAAAAAAGGAAGTGAGGAAGGAAGGGGGGAGGCTAAGAGCGGAGGCTCAGGGTTCCTCAGAATCCAGGGCAGGGCCGGAGCCCCTGGCTTTGGTCCTGCTCGTCACAGCCTGACTCTTCTCTGTTCCGGGGTCAAAGGACCGCACCGGGGCTGAGTCCTCAGAAATTGAGCATTAGCTAGATCATTGGGTTTTCCAGTGACTGTGGGTGTTGTGGTAATCGCTTTTCATCACGGGTGTCAGAGATAAAATGGGGACACTGACTGTGACGGAAACGAGGGCACACAGAGAAAGAGAAATGAGCAGGATATCTGGGTTAGCCCCGGTCCAGCACCCCTGGTTCTCGGGCAAACCTTCCTCTCTGTGCCTAGAATCACATCTTCAGCATCTAGCAATCTGGAGAACAATCACTTGGGCCTTATCTGAGCAGAAGAAACTTATACAGAACCCAACAGATAAAACACAGAAGAGTAGAATCTAATTATATGCATATTATAGATTCAACTGTATATGTATACTTATAAATAAGATAAGATTTACTTATTTACTTACAAGAAAGGATAAGACGATGCCTTGGTGCAAGCCCAGTACCGAAATCTGGGGTAACGGTAGGAAGAGGCAGCTCTACATCTTCTGTAATCATCTGATCTGTTTTTTTATTTTTGTTTTTATTGCAAAACAAGGAGATTTTCACAGACAAGCACTTGCAAATTGCTAAGCGTTCCTTTTATAGTCTCAAAAATCTTCGTTGTAACCAAAATGGCAAATTAAAACGTAGTCCAATGTCTTCAGACAAGCGCATTAACCTGGCAACACCACTTAACTCACTGGGGTCACTAGTTGGTGAGAATAGATTTGATTAAGCTATGAACAGGTACATTTCTTTCTTTCCTTGAAGATTTATTTTATTTATGCATGTAGACAAGGACATAGGCCAGAGGTGCGGGGTGATGGGGTGAGAGGCTTCACCAGAGACAAAGTGGGGGGCAGAACAGATAGAATGACTGAAATCCAAAGCTGCAGGGAGCAGCGGGGAGACAGGAGAGGTCTGCTGCGCCCTCTGCATCACTCCCTGGCCGGGGATGGAGCTCAAGCTGCAGTGGCTGCTGATAGCTTCATAGTGCTGTGGCTTAACGCCTTGCACCACCAGGGAGGCCCGTGAGCACGTAAATTTCTATGTCTGGCTACAACTTCCTAAAAGAATGTTTTCAGGCCCCAGAAACAAGAAGACAGTGTGCGGGTCGCCACGCCCAGGGCCTCTGTAGACCCCCGGCCTCTAAGTGCCTTGACGTCTGATGACATGCCCCCGAGCACTCACGTGTCCTGCCCCGAGACAGCAGCCACTGCCACCTTCTCTGTGACACAGAGTCTGACTCCACAGGCATTTTCTAGAACCTTTCAGTATTTCGGCTCTCTTAATTTCATCTCTCCAAACAACGCTTTGTCGTATCATCATTCATTTTATAAATGGGGAAACTGAGACTTAGAGAAATGAAGGGTTTTCCCAGGGCAGTTCAAGGCCTTAGATCCACCTGCTGGATGTCTTGCTCTTAATCACGTGGCTTTATTGTCCAAGTTTGCCAAAACCCTGGTTCAGAACAGAGCCGGGCCTGACTCCTTCCATATGCAGGAGGAAGCGGGTAGTCCCCAGCGGCGGCCGGCCGGCCTGGGACCGCAGCTGCAGGGGGTCAGGACTGCGCTATGGGCCCGCACACTCCTCTGGGTTCGCTCGGACAATGCTTTTCTCCGACCAGCTCTGCAGTCACCCCACCCCCAGGCTGCTGGCACGGCTGCCAGTTTCCTCCTGGGGAAGAAGAAAGCCTGCCATCGACAGGGGCTGCGGCGTGGAGCGTCCCTGGGACAAGAAGCATCTGTTGCTGCTCCCATTGTTCCAGCTGAGAGCGCGCTAATTGTCCTCTCCAAAGTTGGACTGCCGTCTCTTGCCAGGGGGAAATTATGGGCCCTTTTCAGCAGGCGCTGTCCTTTCCGCAGCTGTCAGCTGAATGGCCCCGGTAGGAACAGGCTGCATTGGAGGGGAGGAAGAGGGAGGCCCGTCACGCATCCCGATCCGCACAGGGAAGGAACGTTCTCACAACCTCGGGAGGGGCCTGGCACCCACCAGAGAGACACCACCCCCGAAACAGCGGCACTCTGGCAGGAGCTCTTTTCGACCATCCTTTTGACTCAGGGGCATGCGTGATGCCGCTGGTGCTGCTGGGAAAATCACAGGCTCCAAGGGAGGCAGTTTGGGGGGCTGGGGGGTCAATGTAGCCAAACAGGCTGGGGGTTCAGCCAGGCTGGGCCCTGATCCCAGCCCTGCTGCTCATTGGCTGCGACCTGGAGCCCAGTCATCCACCTTCCACGCCAGCAGGGAGGGAAAGGGTAGACATGAGCCAGGAAACAGCAACAGAATGTCCAGCAGAGATCTGGGCATTCAGTAGGTGCTCAATAAGTGAGACTGATTGCAGAAGCAGTCGCTGTCATCATGCCGACAGTCCTGGATCGCATTTACAGAGACAGCCTGTGAGGCAGGATCGCAGGCTCATTCGGGTGTATTCAACAAATATCCTAAGTCGGCTTCTACGGCCGCAGGAAGCCACCAGGGCTGGCCTGCTGGGCTGTCTCAGGAGGGGGCTGGAGCGGGGCTGGAGAAGCAGCTGCGGTTCCAGACGTGGTTACGAGCTTTGGCAGAGTCTGTTGGAAGGAGCTGAAGCTCAGGCCACGCCGTGGGGCCCCGGGGCCCGTCGGTGCGTGGGACTCCTCGGGATCTCAGTGCCATCAGAGCGCGGGGCTGGGGGAGGCTCGTTGTGTCCCCCACGTCCACAATGCCTGGCTGCTGTCTACAGAACAGGGACAGCAATGGCGTTGCCCACGGCGCTCCGGCACGAAGAGGGACCCAGGGAGCACCCTAACCCTAGAAAGGCGCTAGACACGTGGCCTTGGTCTCTTGGTGGCTCCGCTCTTACCAAGCTCTCCACCGTGAAGATTCCCAGCTTGAGTTTATGAGTCAGTAAGTCTGGTACACACACCAGCCCTAAAGAGCATGTAATTCCCCAGTCACATGTGCATTTCACAATCACATCCTTCCATGGGGAGACAGACGATGCCCTTCGGGGGCCTCTGTGAGACCCTCAGATCCGGCTTCCACCCCCACCACCCTCTTAAAGGGCCGATAGCTATGGAAGCAGCATAGTCTCTCCCTAGTGGTGCCTGTGGTCCACTCGCACAGTACAGCGCTGGGCTCCCCCTGGAAACATCACAGCCACACTAAAGAAGGAATACCGATCCCCATTTAGCAAACCTCTCCCTGGTGGCACAACGGGTTAGGATACCACACTGCAAGCTAGTCGTAGCCTCTTCAGTGTGAGTTCAATCCCCAACCCAGAGGTGACCCACATGGCGCGGCAGACCTCTCCCGACCCGCCCGCTGCTCCCCTCAGCAGTGGACTTTGTCAGTTGGCCTGTCCTGCTCCCCACTCTGTCTCTGGTGAAGCTTCTCACCACCCCTGCACCACTGGCTTGTACCCCAGGTCTGTATGCATAAATCAATAAATCTAAAAAACAAACAAAAAAATCTTACAAAAAAAATAGAATGGACTGAGAGTCAGAAACTATAAATACAGAATCACTTGCCCATAGTCACACAGCAAGTAAAAGAAGAACTTGGACACAAACCTAGTCTTACTCTTCCCAGTGGGTCCTCCCGCCCCTTCCTGGAGACTGGAGGGGTTGATCTGGCCGGGAGTGAAGGCAAACAGGCAGGAGGCTCCAGACGCTGAATTTACCCACAGTCTGGCTCCAGAGAAAGTGAGTCAGCTGCTAGGGAGACCAACTCCCGGGCCAGCACTAGGAGAGACTCTGTCACCCAGAATTTCCTCGAGGTAGATGGAGTGGTGCACAGGGGCTGGGAGGGGCCTGTAATGAGCAATAAAGGGGGTTAAATTAAAAAAAGAAAAGAAAAGCAGCATTTAACCAGTCAATGAAATTAGATAAAATTATCTGCTAGTCTTTATGAAAAGATCTAATGCTGTCCTCTACAATAAAGACACTATATGGCTTGCAAGATATAGTAAAATTAATTTTATATTGGGCTGCCAGGTGCTGTTAGACTGGCATGTTTATATATAAACATTCCCAGAGCTTCAAACATTGAGCTGTAAAGGCCAAGTCTCAGGGAGGGGCTTACTGAGGAGAAACTCAAGTCCCTGCATTCTCCCTGGGGGCAAAGGCTCAGAAATCTTTATGGCTCTATATCCCGTTGGGTGTTTCTCCTTAAACAGCCTCTCCTAACAGCACCTGGTGGAGCCCTGACTGTGAATGGTGTGATCTGACTCTGGGTTCCTGAATTGGAAACGATTGTCTTTGCTTAAAACTAGGTCAGGATAGTTCCTGTAGAGAGATACTGATTAGAATCCAGTTTCTGAATAAAAGGCACCAGGCTCATTCATGTGTGGAGAAAAGAAGCTCGACTAGAAGAAATCAGGACATTGTTTGAAGTGCTGACTCCGTGGGGAGTCAGGGTGGGCTGGAGGGGCCCCCCCGCAGCCTGCTGCCCAGCCGCACCCACACTGCCTGCTTCCCTTGTGTCTGGTTGGGGCCCTGGGCATCACTGATGAGACAAGAAAAGACGGCTCAAGTGACCCACTCAGACCGTGGAACCAGAGAAGCAAGTGTGCCTGCATCACCTCTCTCATCCCTTCTGCTGGCTTCCTGCCGGGAAATCACACGTAGAAGACAGCAGAGCCACAATGTGGAAGGAGCCTGGGCTCACAAATCACCTCTGGGGGCAGGATCGCTCCATCAAAATCCACTTTGAATATAATGTGAGAGAGAAATAAGCTTCTATGAGACTTAAACCATTCTGTTAGGGAATTTACTCAGAGCAGCTAATGTTATCCCAGTAGAATAACATTCACCCCTAAGACTGAGGAGGTACCTCTTGTTACTGTTCTTTAATGCACAAGCATATATGTTGTTTTTCTCTGCAATTACACCCACTGGCATTCCTGCTAACTCATTACGTAGCATTTTTATTGGTCTTTCTGTGGCCCCATAATCCTTCTTGTGGTGTGATTATTACTAATTAATTGAAGCCAACACTCAGAATAATATCCACTTTCTGTACCAACACGAGTGTAAATTCCCTGGGCTAAAGGTTTAAATATTCCTCACTTAACATGGCAAACATCTATCAGCAGCTCAAAAATGTTTGTTGAATGAAAAAAGGAAGGACAGGTAGATGTTCTACAAGGAAGACCTTATTTGGATATACTCACTACCTTACTTAGGCAGGGGAGCCAAAAAAGAGGGGGAGAGCTATAGAAACTATGAGCATTATCATTTAACTCGGGTATTAAGAATACCGGCTGTGGGTTTGCCACCCCAAATACAGTGGCTCTGTATTTTCTGATAATCTCTGACTCTCCCACTGACCCTGCCTGCCTAGAAAAAGCAAACCAAATGGAATCCAGCACGTCCCCCCCAATTCTTCTAATTTGAATTCAGGGTTCTCGGGCCTGGAGAGAGGGCCACAGTGCACCTGCGTCATGTCTCGCCTCATTTCCTGTGCTTGTGTGTTCGGTCTGTCCCCGGACGGCAGGCCTTGTGCAGAAGGCCGCGTGCCTGTGAGTCTGTGGACTCCGGTGTGGCTGCCATTACCTGGCAGTAAGCAAGGCCTTTGTCAGGGGATGCTGTTTTTGAGAGAGCTTTGGGATGCCTCTGACTTCCTCATTTAAACTTCGAGTTGGCACTTGTTCGCAGCACTGGTTCAGTTTCACGGGCTCAGCAGTTTCACGGTTCCGCGGAGACGGCCTGCCCGGTCCAGGAAGCTTGGCTGGGGGAGAATCTGGACAAGCTGGCACGAGGGTTCTGTGCAGGTGTGGGGGTGGTACTGAATACAGCCTTACACTGGAGTGTAAGGTGAGCGACGAGGAAGTGAATGAGCTGAGTCACGTCCCCTCGGGAGCTTCAGATGGCCCGAGGGGAAGACGCCCCATAAGGGGCTGTAGCCAGAGCCGGCTCCCCACCAACCCGCAGGGTGGATGGCGGCGAGGGCGGTATTAGGGGGGATGGGGTCTCTGCGTGCCCACCCACTTGTGAGAGGCCCTTGATCCATGGCCCGGCAGGCCGGGCCCCAGGCCAGGCAGATGTCCAACATTACAGCCTCACAGCCGGCAAACGAGATCCCAGCCTCCGTCTGCCCCCCCTCCCCCTCCCTCCAAGAGGACGCTGGTGCCAATGCCATATGTTGAAAGGGTCCAAGCACAATCCTGTTACCATTGTAGGAGGCATTAAATAATTACATTAATTTACCTAAATATGGAAAAAAAATCTTTACAAATCAGGGACACTTGGCAGATTTTCCGGCTGTACATTTGCCTCTTGGCACGGCAGGCTGTCCTGGGGGGTCCTATTGCTACTTGGAGCGTTTCCTTTAATGGTGGGGCGCATGGCTTCTCTTGTTCCGTTTAATTTTCTCAGAGCTGGTTTCACATTCTGGCTACAAACAGATTGTAGGAAAAAATGGCCACAAATGTATGGATTGTGCTGGAGTGTCCCCTCAGGGGACGTGCGTAAAAACAGTCATTTCTTGGATATGAAACCTTCCACGGGGCAGCCTTTCACTGGATTGTTTCAGAAAGGAGGCCAAGGGGATGGAAACGGGGAGCAGGAAGCAGAGAGGGAAGGAAAGGGGTAAAACCGGAGAGGCGAAGGGGCCTGGGCGCTGGCGGGGGGCTGGGCTGGCCGAGCCCGGCGGCACGGCTGCTTCGTGGCTTCTGCCTCAGGCCTCTTGGGTCTGCACTGTCAGCATCCGCCTCACCCTGTGTGTCTGAATCACCTGTGTTACCTGGGAGCTGAACTCGGCACTGCAAGAGGGGGACGGGAGCGCAGCCCTGCCTGCCTGGGACGACACGTGAGGTCGTGTGGCCGAGAAGCTTCCCAAATGCTGCCCTGTAGTTTCTAGCAGGTCTCCAGTGAGCTGGTGGCAGAGAGTGAGAACCTGACTCCAGGTGGCTGTCTCCGCCCACGGGGACACGAGATGGCTAAAGCGCCCTCTCTGGGAACAAGGAGGGTCTGGTGGACTGTGGTCACTAGGACCTTGGGGTGGCCTGATGCGGTTACTACACTTGAAGTGTGACCCCGGACTCCTAACGCATCCAGAGTGTTGGGAGCCAAAGTCACCACCATAAAATAAAAATAATTTAGAAGAAAATGGCTCCTGGGGGAGGCTGCCCAAGATGTCGGGGTTCAGTGGCAACTGTCACACGCTTTATCGGGGGCAGAGAGATACTGGGACCCTGAATGTGAATCCCCCCTCCCACCGATTCCCAAGTCTACAGGGGCCCCAGGCTCCCACCACCACCTCTGAGGCTGTGGGGAGACAGGCCTCAGATCAGGGGGCAGCTGCAGAGACCCCCGAAGGTAGCCTGGGCTGCTGTGGGCAAGACTCTCATGCGAAGGTGAGAGAGAGCTGAGCGGGGCGGTGCGTGGCTGGACCCTCCGGGCAGAGCGGCCTGGGCCCCCTCGCCAGATATTTGCTGGAATCAGGATCTGGCTGTAATTTAGAGTCTCCTGCGCCAAGCTTTACACCAGCTGAGCTTTTCCTAACTCCACCACACGCCACTCATTTGTAGCCCGTGCGGCCTCGACGGCCCTCTCCTCCCTGTTGCTAATTCCCATCTTTCATCTGCTGTCGCTCCTCAGGCAATCTGATGGCAGCCGCCTCGCTGCCCTGCTGGAAATGCAGAGTCCCAGGCCCTGCCGTCTCCCTCACCGGTGGCATCAGATTCTGCTTGGGAAGCCCCGGCTCTGTGGGTGTGGGGGGATGGGGTTCAGCAGACACAGGGACCCACAAGGGAGCGCACAGGGTCAGCAAACGAGGGAGCCCCACTCCCCGTGACAGGAGCTGAGGTACAGAACAAACCACCGTCCCACCACCGTCCCTGGGACATACGTACTCCGACCGCTCTTCCTCCACGCTGTCTGCTGCCAGAGCCTCTTCTAGGAGTCTCTGAGGTGCCTCCCTCCCCATGCCCATGACTCCCAGGCCAGTCCCTCTCTGAAGGGCGATGTGTTTGGAAATGGCATCATCATAGCCGTCACGAGGCAGAGTAAAGTCCCCCGGGAGTGGAGCGGTCCCTGAGCCGGCATGACCGGTGTTCCATCAACGGAGGAGAGGAGACAGACGGGGACGCGGCCGAGAGGGTGAGGCAGCCAGCCAGGGCTGCAGCCAGCAGTGAAGCTGGTGGAGGCAAGGCAGGAGCTCCCTGCAGGTTCCAGAGGGAGAGGCTCTCCCAGGACACCTTGGTTTGCGGCCCTGTGAGACGATACAGTCCTGTTGTTTTAAGTCCCTCATTTTGTGGGATGATGTCAGGCAGCCCGAGGAAATGAACAGTCTCCCGCTGGCCGAACCCAGCTGGACTCCAGAGGGCGAGAGAAGCTGGAAGAAGCCATTAATAGGAAGCTGGAGGCTGGGAGAGAGTGTGGATCTGGAGCAACAAAGAGAACCAGAAGCGAAGGGGCTCTCAGGATAGATGGATGAAGAGATCAGTCCAGAGACAAAGCAGAAAAAGTTCTCGCCAGTGTTACTGGTGGCCGCTGGTGGTTCTGTGTGAAACGAATCGCGGCCGCAGCAGTGAGGGTCAGCTCAGCTCACAGAGGGCACAGGCCACTGACGACAAACCTGGCCTTTGGGCCCGTGAGCGTGCCCCCCTGAAACCTCCCTCCGATTTGGCTTGAGCTACTGTCTCCAAAGACCTAAATGCCAGCAAGTGGCAACACGGTGCGATTATTGTCATGACTCTGATAAAAATGGGCTTCCACAGCAAGACCCACTAACCTCGTGTCTGGCCTGAGGGAAAGAGACTCCTTCGAGACCTGAAAGCTGTCAGGACGCAGTCCATAGAAAAGAAGTTTTCCTATACAAAATATCTAGTTTCTTATAGATTTTTTTTTAAATGAAAAATCCACTACAACCTAGATACCCAGCAAAAGAGCATCTGAATTTTTTTGGATGGTCGAATAAAAGCAGAAAAAGCATCAGGTAATTTTTCAATGCCCATTCAGTGAAATTCTGTTTATGCAAAACCTACGGCATGGAATGACAGTTTTCCAGAGGTCCTCGACGGGACGCCAGGCTTGGCCCAGCACCCCTCTGGGGTGGCGCCCCGTGAGTGAGCACACTCAGCTACTAATATCACAATCCATTTAACCAGAACATTGTACACTGCCCTGTTTGGCTTCCAGAGACGATGTCCTTTGAACAAACACCCCGAAGTGTAAGAGGTGGGTCACAGATGCCCTTTATTTCTGTTCCCTCCCGCCGGGTGGCCCTGGCAGAGTAACAGGGCAGAGAGTGCGGGCCTCATGAAGAGCAGAAGGCCTGAGAACAGCAGTAGCAGACTGTAGTCCAGAGTTCACGCACGCTGGTCCACGTGGCCAGAAGCCAGGCCTGGAGGTGAGAGGGCCCCAAATGGACACAGGAGAGCTGGGCCCTGGGCCCCACTGTCCCCAGCAGCCAGTGTGCTTAGCTAGGGCCCTCTGGATTCCGGTTTCCTGGTCCCTACAGTAAGGTACCACCTGGGGGGTTGTCGATGCCCTCATGGGCGCACATAATTTTTCAGGGCTCTAGAAAAATTTAACACAGTGTCAGAAAGAAATGTCTAAAGTATCTACATTCAGCCAGCCTGTATGTCTTGACTTCGCTTCCGTATGTATGTGCAGCTCTTTCCACAGACACAAACACAAGCAGACGCATGGCTGGAGACAGCCACATACAGAGACCAGATTTTATTTCAGCATCTCAGCAATCTTATGATGTAGGGTTCACTCCACCTCCGTTGTAGGAGGAGGGAGTTGAAACTCACAGGGGGACAGCCCATGTGGTCACACGTGGTACACATGGGGGCCAAGAAGTGAAGCCTTTGGTCTTAGTAACCGCATCACAGACCCAAAGCAAAGACACCTCATTAGTCCTCCAATTTAACAGGTTTGTGGATTTAACTGGCTATAGGGAGAGATGATAGAGATATTAAACTAGATGGACAGAGATTGCCCTCTCACTATTGATGGAAACCTGCCTCTATATATCCTCATAGATAAATATGAAGAACTAGAAAGATAAGGATTTATATCTGTTTTCCATGTATACACCTATCATCTATGTACCTACCTACCTACCTACCTGTCTATTTAATCTGTCAAGATCTAGAGAGAGACTGTGCAGATGGTAACCATCTCCACAGGACGGTGAGCTGGGAGAGGTGGTAAATAATAGAGTCAAACTTGTTGAAACCAAAGCTCAGAGAGGGTAAGAGTGGCCAGACTCACCCGGGGAGGTCCTATCAGCATGGGCCACTCTAACACCCCAGAGCTTGGGTCACACGTGACTCTGACACGTGCTCGCTGTTCCGCGGGTTTTAAACAGGGTTAAAAACATCCCAGCGTCTGAACTTCTGCTCGCTGGGTGAACTCCCCTCTCTGCCAGATGTAGGGAAGCGAAACAAACGCAGCGCGCAGCCGGCTCGCCCCGCGTCTTGCTCGGCGGAGGCCCTGAAGCCGCGGGGGACAGCGCCCCAGCCTCCGCCGGCATGAGGGATCACAGCGGAAGCATATTGTCATCAGATTAATTTTCCGACGCTCCTACCCCGACCACAAAATCCTGAGAGAACGAGTGTCAAATACACTTAATAATTGCATAATTATGACATCTGTTACTCTCCAGCACCTCTTAGTGGAAAATTAACTGAAGAAATAGCAGGTTCAAAGATGTGTTAACACTCTGATAGCAGATTTAATTGAAATATGACGGGGGAGGATAATGGAGATTAAATTAAGCTCTCAGATAATCATCTGACACAAAGATAATTGAGCCAGCTTCTGCCGCGTTGATGAACGCTTCGGAGAGGCTGGCGGGCGGCATTGGGAGCAAATCCTTCAGGCAAAATGGAATTCTCCCCCCACCCCCATCTCTTGTCATTCAACATTTGTATCCTCCAAATCGATAATGTGAACAGCAGCATAATTGGAAATAAAAGATGATCTGAAATCCACAGGAAATTGGGTTGAGGTGCAGGGAGGAAATACAGTCGCATCCCAGGCCTGGGGTGAGTTTTCATGAGCCCGGCAAGAGCGGGCTGGCCCCTGCCCTTTGCCTCCCCGGCCAACGCCTCTCCCCCTGAGGGAGACAGGAGGGTCCCCAACTCAAAATGCACGGATGCAAGGCACAGCTGTCTCTGTGCTTTTTCTCCTGTCCATGTTCCACAGGGCAAGCTGGGCTGGCGCCTGGTGCCCAGGTCCTTGGGGCAACCCCAGTGGGCAGAAGTGGGTTCAGCTGCAGCCCTCCTCTGTGGCTCCTCCCCATGTCTCCCCTGCTCCCTTCCTCTCACCCCACTTTCTAGGGAATGCACAACAAGTCAAGTATAGAAAATACAGCGTCCCCCCCATCCCACCCCCCTGCCTGTGCAAGAGGTTAGTCTCAGTGCTAAGAAGCTGTCCCTAGACACAGCACACGAGTTGGGTCCTGGCCAGGGAGCTGACGCACAGGGCACAGCAGGCCTCTCCTGTCTCCTCGCTGCTCCCCTCAGCAGTGGATTTCTGTAGATCTCCCAGTCTGTTCCCCACTCTGTCTGATGAATTCTGTCACCCCCTGCAACTCTGGCCTGTACCCCAGTTCTTGTATGTATAAATAAATAAATCTTTTTTAATACAGGGATCACTCCCTGCTGAGTCTATCAGCACCCCAACTACTGAATTCTGGGCTTTGAATGTTAAACCCACGTGATTTATCCACTTGAGTGACACTAATCCAAGAGAACGTAGTCGCAGTTCCTGTGAGATTCCACCTCACGCCCTGGGAGACTGGGCTGTGTCTGGCACCCAGGGCCCAAAGAACCAATGTTTCCATCTCACCTCCCAGGAGACTCACTGACACTCATCTTGGATAGGGCCTCAGATCAGGAAAGAGTTCATCGTGCTGAAACCGCAGGGCATGGTGGGTTCTTCCAGCATCTCTTCTCTAAGTCCATTTTTACAACCGCTGGACATCTGACTCCCAGGGAATTTATGATGGCAAAATCTGTGCTATGATTTCTGTCCTAAATTTATTGATGAGTCAAAGAACAAGGCATCCGTAAGAAGGCAATTTAGGAGATTATTTTAATTATCTGCCTGCAACCAGATAATGCAGCACCAGAAATTCCTTCCAAAGAGATTCTTGACCCTCCCCTGGCCTCCCTTTTTATCTCCAGGAGGGAGGTGTGAGGCCGGTAAATCAGGCAAACCCACATTCCTCCTTCTCTTGTGACGCTGCAGCTGACGCTGGGCTGCTGGGGAGAAGACAGTGGAAATGCTAGAAGACCCCAACATGCCCAGAGTGACATGTCTTGTTGCCCAGCCCCTCATAAGAGTTTCTATCATTTCTTTGAAAGCGTGATTATTTTTTACATTGTGTATCACGCTGGTTTCTTGGGCAAGTTGCACCATCCATAATATGTTTTGCTGAGTGTGTTAAAACCCTTTTACATATTTCAAAATAATATCTAATTACAATGTCAAGGTTATAGCTCATGTGGCTGAAGTGGAGGGTTCCACCTCCTCCTTCGGCCTCTCAAAGGAGCATTTAAAATATGTCCTATAATTAGGAGCAATTATAAATTCCAATTAAAAAGGAAGCCACACAATTTTGAAGATATTTTTCTTTGATGTGACTTGCTTTAATTTATGTGCTTGTTGCACTAAATAGCCTCTGCTTCCTCAGATACATTTCCAGACAGAAAAGAGGAAAGACCCCCCCAAAACTGCATGGAGCAAAGCAGACCAAATCTGAGAAAAGTAGGAAAGTTCATTAAAAAGGGTTATTGCATCTATAACTTCTGGACCGGGTGTTCATTGATTAGAGATTAAGCAGCATCCTGTGTACTACTCAGATTGGGATTTTTAATTAGGATGTCATTATTCCATAGATATACTGAATGCCAAATTGATTTTTGAAGCCTTTTGAAATAATAGCACTACTTCTGCAAAATGAAAATCATAATAGATTATTGACGTCTTCAGGAGTTTTGATCCAAGGGCATCTCCCCAATGTCAACACTTTCAATATTTTTAGTTGCATGCAAAGAGGCCTCATAATTAGGCTTCCAGATCCAGTTTGTGCCATTGACTCTGTGTTATTAATGCCGATGGCATCTCATTGATCACCCCTGAAATATAGGTGCAACGCCATTGTTTATGGCGGACTTGTTTACATACCACAGAGCTGTCTTTTGTTTTTGCTTTATTTAAAAAGTGTGCATGTGTTCATATTCATAAGTAAGTGCCATCCTTAATTTACAGATCAGAGGCTCACTGTCTTTCACAACCCACTGGACCTTTCGTGTGTCAGTAATTCTTTCAGAGTGCTCCTAGATCAAGAGAGATAGCCAAGAGTCCCAGCGATTAAGTACAGACAATTTCAGAAATATCTGCACCCTGATAACATAGTAGGATTATTATTTTTTTTTTACATTTTTAAAAAGATTTATTTATTTATGCATATGAACTGGAGTACAGGCCAGAGGTGCAGGGGTGGTGATTCACCAGAGACAGAGCGGGGAGCAGAACAGGCCGACTGACGAAGTCCACTGCTGAGGGGAGCAGCGGGCGGGTCAGGAGAGGTCTGCCGCGCCATGTGGTCACCTCCGGGGCAGGCGGGGATCAAACTCCAGCTGAAGTGGCTTTAACTTCTTGGTGCTGTGCTTAACCCGCTGCGCCACCAGGGAAGGTCCTTTTTCTTTACATTTTTAAAGGACAAGTTTATTAGGAAAAAGAGAACGAAATAGAGAGGCACTGCCTAGTCACAGGCAGGCAGGCAGGAGAGCTGCTAACTAAGTAGGATTATTTAAAAAATACACTAGAATCGAGATAAAAATATTATTACAAGTGGGATGCCTGTGTCTTTGAGGTTCTGCCCGCTGCTCCAGTTTGTAATCAGCTGGGCCTGTTGCCTTGATGTCAGGTGCATCTTGGCACCTTTCAGTACACAGAACGGAGAACAGCCAGCTAGGCAAGACAGCTCTCCCAGAAAGAGAGTAGAGAGAGCTGATATGGAGACTGAGCTGCCTCAAGCTAGCACTCTGCACACTGTTCCTGTGTGTCCCTCAAATATTACAATTTCAGTAGTTTCTGTGAATTTCTGGCACCAGGGTGCCTTGGCATGCAGTTGGGAGCCAGGGTGTTTACATGGCTGTGACAGGATTTACCTGCGCACCCATATGCCAAGTAGGATGCGAGTGCGCTTTTCTGTTCTCAGTGACTTGCTCAGTGACTAACATACTCATGGACAGTGTCTGCAAGGAAGTCCTTTCCATTAGCACTTTCCCTGTTTTAATCTTTTTAATTCAAAGTACGATCTGATAGTGTACACCCTGTACCCAGCCAGTCACAGCGACACATGAGGATATACATTCTCTGGCACATACTCAAAGAGGCTTAAGCAGAGGAAATGATGAGAAGTCATGTCTAGTTGAGACGTTTCAAAGACACCGCTCTAGGAAAGGCTCCCCTCTGCCACCCCTAGATTTTCTGTCACTAGGGAAAATGCTGGAACTGCCCCCACCGGCTACTCAGGGGATGTGGAAACACAATCGGTCCTTGAATCGTGTGACCTGATTCCAGGGTGATGGAGGGTGCCACACTTGGGGCCCTCCCCCTCACCCCAGCCTCCCCCTCACCCCGTCCTCCCCCTCACCCCAGCCAGCCCTTCTCCCCACTCCCTCCTACCCCCGTTCCCCTACACCTCCCATCACGCCCCTTCCTCTCCCCCACGTCCCCCTTCCCCTCCTTTTTGGCCCCTTCCTCTTCTCCACTCCCCCCTAGCTGGCCTCCCCGTCCCCGCTCCTCACCCAGGCCTCCCTCCCCCCAACCCCTGCGCTGAAATGGGTGTCCCAGTAGCGTCATCCACGTGCATGAACCTGAAGAAAAGTCCTCCTCATGGGCTGAATGAGAAGGCACCCTGGCATCGCCCCAATGGAAGGAACGTGGGGGAACCCAAGGATGCCCCGGCACGTGGAGAAGGCCGACGCCACAGGCTGTACATGCGGCATTCTGTTCCAAGCTGTTTGGAGCGGACATGGGCACAGAGACTGAAAGTGGAACCCACGCTGTGAGGGGGACGGGGACTTTTTCACAGATGTGGTTTCTGCTCGGGATAAAAATGCCCTGGTTGTGCAACTCGTAAACGTGCTGATTGCCACTGAGAATGGCTAAAGTGGGAGCTTTTCTGTTATGTAGATTTTAACGCACACACAGATGCCCCCCCGCATGGAGAGTGAGATTTGCTTGAAAAAGAAAAGGCTCGAAATGTAGGTACCCCCCAGTCGCCACATTCTTAAACCATGAAATGCGCTGAGAGAATCGGGACCTGAGGGCTGACGTGTTGGTCCGGGAAGGTCACAGCTCTGTGAGTTCCACACTCTGCGGGTGAACCCCAGACGCTGCTGCACCAAGGGCTAATTCCCAGCACACTGGTGACTCCCGCAAACCTCTATGTGTTCTTGATTTTGAATTTCGTAGGACTCTGTCGCATTACAAAATATTCTGATTTTCGTCAACAACATAATAAAAACCATTCTTAACCCTGTGGGTCCCACTAGGCAGATTTAGCCCCTAAACTGAAGTGTTGGATCTCTGATCAAGAACCCCAGATCAGTGACGAAGCGGGATCTTCCTAAGGGTACGTGGAATTCCTCTGAATTCCAGAGATGTCGCTTTGGCTTGGAAAACATGGCAGCTGGTGGATTCACCAGAGTGAGGGACTCTGGTTGAGTCCAACCTGGAGTGGGGCCCCACTTCCCCTTCCCTCCTTTTGTCCCATGACCAGCCAGGTCCCAGAGTTTGGCACAGTTTGCGCCTTCCAGCCATTCAGGGCAAACATCCCTTTGCTTCATGGTGGGATGTGAAGAAAGTCTTATAACAGCACGTACAGCGTTCTTTCATTAAAATAGAGACCTTGTAATAAAGTAAGAAATCTAAGTGGAGAAAGTAAACAAAGACAGCATCCGCTAGAATTAATAAAAGGTCAGAAGGGCACCAAGACTTCTAGTGCTGCAAAAATAAAATCTAAGCATATATTTTTAATAAAACATCTGTAATGGTACACTTTGGGGAGGCAGTTTTGGAAGAGGGAAGACAGAGTCCCAGCCCAGATAATCTGAATCCGGCAGCCGCCTCATTGTACAGATACCAGGTTTGTTCAAGGAGACTTGAATAAATCTGCAGTTTGACACCTACTTTGAGCTAAGGATTAGGGAGACAAGATTCTTGAAAAATTCATATTCTGATTTTTCCTATGCGGGTGTGGTGGCTGGGAGAGGGGAGCAGTGAAGAAATAGCAGAGATTCTAGTGGTAAGAATAACAGTTCTTCCTGTGGCCACCCCTGCCCCCTGGAACTCTTAACCAAGGGGAATTTCTTCTAATACGGTCCTGCTGTTTAGAAATGACGTGTCTGTCCGTTGGCACAGCATCCCAGGCTGGGGAGGGGATGGCTGGTTGCAATAGCCTGTCTTCCCTGATGCGTGCCAGCCCCTCTTCTTCCACTGGCTCCCAGAATCCTCCGCCAGGAAAAGTTCTGAAAGCACAGCAATGCTGGTCTTCAAGCCTGGGCTGCTCGCTCGAGTTTTGGTGACCTCCTTATCAGCCTTTTTTATGGATGTAGATTTCTCCTCCCATCTCTGTCCTGGAAGTCTCTGGATCAGCTGCTGGTATCATTTCGTCTACACATTGGACAATAGTCGTCTACAGTGGCCTGCAAATCATTTAAATATTTGGTTACAGTGGAGATGACCACAACTGACGGGTCTATGCAAGCTCAGAAAAAGTTTGCTTCATTAGTTCTAACTTTATTTCCCGTAAAATAGGAGGTCATTTGAGTAAAATGATAGTCGGAAAAAAAAATTTAAACAGAACCAGCAAATAAACATGGTCTTTATGAGTTGTAACTTAATCCCTAGCTGATGTCATGTTTCATGTTTCAACTGCCAGAAAATGCCTGACATCTATATATCAGACAGATTTATGGAGATTTCAGGGTAAGAGTTGAGAGGATTCCTTGCGTGTTGGTCTGGGGATAATTTGGAGCCTCTGTGATCCATAGATTGAAATGTGCACATTTGGGTAAATTATAGGAATAAGTCTTCACTTAGTCTCTTTTTATGTTTAAAAAGGCTTCACATCTGGGAGGTGAGTTCATGAGAGAGAGGCGAGAGAGACTCAAACTATGGTTTTCTTTTGCCCCTATTTGGTCAATGATGTTGACCAAAGAGATGACATGTGGCAGACCTCAGAACCATGACCCACACTCCCTTCCCATTCCCAAGTGTCTCTTGGTGGTATGTGGTTGGTTGTCTTGGCTGTGACAAGGGGGTGCCAATGAGGTGGCACCTGGCAGTCCACCATCCAGAAATTCCTCTTTGCAGCGGTGACCCAGCAGGGACTGAACCCCCCCAAACATATATCTCCCTTTATCTTATAGAAGTTGGTGGCCACAAGCCACCAGCTGTCCAGCAGAGTGAGGGGTGACCAGTGCTGATAGGGCAAATAGTTCCATATTTCTCGTGGCTTACCCAGGAAAGATGCTTCCCCTGTCTGTTGGAGTTCTGGGTGTTCAGAGCGTGACCTGCCAGCCCATGGTGCAAGGACCCAATGTCCTTCCATCTGCTGACTTTGCCATCTGCAAAAACTAGGAGCACTCCACTAGAGTCTCCCCCGGAAAGGCAGGAGAGAGGTCAGGAGAACTGCAGGGGAGGTTTGGCAGCTTATCGGACAGACAGTCAAGGGGCGCCACTCAGCCGCAAAGGATGCTGGGAGATGTCAGCCCCTGGCTTCCAGCCTCCATTTAGAGGCCGGGCCCCTCCTTGTAATGCATGATTGGCTGTGATTGGCTCCAGACCAGCACAACTGAAGTACATAGAAATCCCAAGTAGTGCTTTTACATCTGTAAGTCACTCTTGACCAGGAGCTTGATTTCACCGGGTCCTGTCTGACAAGGGCACAGGACAAGTGATGTCTCCACCTTCGGAATCAGAGACTGTCTCTCGGGTCTCTGACCAGGTGGGAACTTCCCCACACCCTGAGCCACAAAACTAAAAGGAGACAAACTTGACTGAGAGCCCAGATTTCCAGGGGGACATTCATAGCCGCTACTACTATATTCACGTGGTAGGTAAGGGCGGGAGATGTCTGTAGGAGGAGGCTCATCTGGGAGAGCAGAGCAGTGGTGGACATGGGAGACCAGTCAAGTGAGGCTCTGTGAAGAATTGGTAAAGGTGTTTCTCTTGTGGCACAGGGGTTAGGCTCAGTGCTATCAAGCCATGGCCGGCCACTGTGGCCTGAGTTCGATCCCCGGCCAGGGAGCTGACCCACAGGGTGCTGGCAGGCCTCTCCTGTCTCACTGACCCGCTGCTCTCCTCAGCAGTGGACTTCAGTAGATCTGCCTATTCTGTCTCTGGTGAGTCCTCTCACCACCACCCCTCTGGCCTACACTCCAGCTCTTGCATGCATGAATGAATAAAAATCAAAATCTTTAAAAAGGCCCTCCCTGGTGGCGCAAAGGCTTAGAGCGCAGCACTGCAAGCTAGCTGCATCCGCTTCAGTGCAAGTTTGATCCCCACCCGGGAGGTGATCCACATGGCGCGGCAGACCTCTCCTGACCTGCCCGCTGCTCCCCTTAGCAGCGGACTTCCATGATCTGCCTGTTCTGAGCCCCACTCTGTCTCTGGTGAATCCTCTCACTGCCCCTGCACCTCTGGCCTGTACCCCAGTTCTGTATGCACAAATAAATAAATATTTTAAGCAAATTGTAATGACTCACAGGATCCCTGAGCGGGAGGGAGGCATGAAACTATTTCAGTTCTCTGCTTTGAGGTGAAATCCAGCACAATCCAGAGGTCCAATTCCATTGTGCCCTGAGTTTTTTTCTCTTTAAGAATGAAAACATAGGTTTTCATTGTGTTATGGAAATACAAGCACATGCGTGGTTAGGCTGGCAGAGAGCAAGCTGGAGCGGCCGGCGACCTTCCACCAGAGGTGTGTGATGAATAATAACAGTTCCCAGAGAACGGAAATACTGGGGCAGCTCGAGGTTAGACTCCTTCTCTGCGTTCATTTCCACAGCATGTACATCATAATAAAATGTTTTCATCCTTCATGCCAAAGGGAGTGTGGAGCTCAAACCTCTTTGCTCTGGGTTTGTAGCTCCAAAGAAATATCGCAAGGCTTCATCATCACACTTTCAAAGAGGTTTGTGGAAATGTTTCATTAATTCTTATAAAGAAATCTTTTTTTCTTAATTTTTTCATTAACTTCAGACATTTACTTGCAATTACATTTGTTCAGTGAATACAATGACAGAAATTAATAATTCATAGCTTTTGTCAGGGAAAATTAACAAAAAGGACAGTTGTTCAATCAAATACAACTTTAAATGCACAATCTTTATTTAAATAAGATTTTAAAAATAAATAATGGGGACTGTTATTGTACTTCCTATAAACCTCCTCTTTTCCAAATTATATCTGTGCTCTACCCGGTGACATGAAATCCTGGGTTGTTCAGAACACATCATGAAAATAACAGGTTCAGATCGGATGTTCTGGAAGGGAAGAACTTATCTGAAGCTTGGTATTTGAGGTGCTGCTGGATCTTGTGGGGGCACTGTGGTGACAGACAGAATTGGTGACAGTCAGAGCTGGAGAGAGCTGGCAGGGCCCTGACAATCTCTCCTCTCACACCTGGGCAGTGAAATCTTCAAGAAGGACACTGAGCTCTTCAAATTCACGATGGCGTAGCCACCCAAGTGGCCCAGGAGCTACATTGCCCTGGGACCTGCCAGGCACATGACTCCCTCTGGGTGGCCATTGAAGGTGTCCCTGACAGGCCCTTTCATTCCTCCTGGTTCCCTAGCACGTATCTGAACTGCTACCCTCGAGACTGGCTACTTTGGATTGTGGAGACTTATTCAAATCTTGTTTCCCATGTTCAAATGAAACTCCCTAGCAGTGGAACTCAACTTACATGCAAAGGGACAGATGGATAAGATCTGGCAGAAATCGGATGGTGCGGAGAACACACACAGAGCCTGCCTTGGGCCTGAAGGCATGGATGTGTGGGACATCGCTTTCCCATTCCCTGTCTGCCCTTACCATGGGAGGCTGGGCCGATCGGTCCAATGTACAATAAGATCTACTTGTAAAGAAACACCAAGCCTTAAGAACTTTCTGGAAAGCGCTAGCTGTCAGTGGATTTGCTGGGGGAGAATCTAGTGTGAGGGTAAAGCATGGTATATCTTTAGCTTTGGATCCTGAATCAGCCAGCTAGAAGGTCTGCGCCCGGGAATGTCACTACTAGGCCCTCCAAGCTGTGCTTTATTTATAAAATGGAGCTGTAGCTCTTAGCTCTGTCCTAACACTGCTCCTCACTTGGGGGCCGTAACAGCAGCTCTTTCTCCTGGGGTGCCTGAAGGTTGACTATGCAGGCAACCTTCTGTAGGCTGTGTGTAGGCTCACAGGGTGACTCTGCTGCTTGGCCATGTCCAGCCTGGGGTCAGCAGATGGGCTGATGGCTCTGAGCTGAGCGATGCAGAAATGCAAGATGCAGGAAGAAGTGCATGCGCCTACTTGAGACCTGGGCTTGGCGTTGGCACTGAACTCCCAGCTCTATTGCCCTGAAACAGAGACATGACTAAACCCAAAGTCGAGGTGTAGATTCTGCCCAAAATGAAGCTACACAAGAGGGTGAAGGATTTCTTTTCTTTTCTTTTTTTTTTTTTTTTTTTTTGATTCGGGCAGTCATGGGGGGGAGTGTCTCCTGGAGGTGAGGAAATGTGTGGTCTTCCTGGACCCACCAATTTCCTGCTTCCACACTCACTGTCCCTCATCTCACACAACAAAAAGAAGCAAATGGATTTGATTAGCAAATACTTTCATCTACATCCTAATTGAAGTCTCTGGGACTTCCTTGTTTTGGAAAATCCCATTTTAATGCACAACACATCAGGTAGCCAAAAGCACGCCCTCTCCTGTCAGCTGCTCGCCCCCGCCCCCGCACCCCAGGGTCCCGCCTTCTGACCCTGGACCCACACATCGGGTTCTGCCCGGGCAGACTTTCCTCTGGTTTTGATTCCCACCGTGAGTCCCTCCAGCCCATGCACTTGAAATGGGGGGCGAAAGCAGCCCCGGGGATGCCCGAGTCCATTCCATCCCGTGGTCACTGGTCACTGGTGCCCAGCACCCACTGCCCACTGTCCCCGGCGGAGGCTGAGCAGCTGAGCTAAATTGCCGCCAAGGAGGCAGCCATTTGGCCATCGGAAAAGTCCGACCAGTTGGCACATTGTTGTCTCCAAATGAGCCGGCAGGAAACGGGGTTTCCTAAAACTCGGTTTTAAAGCACTTAGAACAGGAAGCCATTTCCCAAGCATGTCAGATCTCTAATGACTGACTAACTAGAAACAGGCTATCTTAATACCCTGCCCCGAGCCATTACAAATGGCTTTCTTTCCAGACTTCATTAGAATATTTACTGCGATTTGGATAGAAGACTTTTGACACTGCAGTCATAAAATTTACAGGGGACCTTACTTTTTTTTTTTTTTTTAAATGTCTGAGAAGAGACTTGGAAGAAGTGGGGAAACCCCTCAGCTCCCCCAGCCGCCCATCTCCTTCATTAGCGGTCTTCATGTCTCGTGACCTCTGGTTAAGAAAATAAACACCCGCGTGGAAACCTAACAAATTGCCTTCAGAAAACGCCGGCTACATCTCCCCCTTCGTCATCTTGCCGCCTTCGTAGACATGTGTCAAGGGAGAGCAAATTCACAACGCGTCCAGGCTTCAGGGGAGGGATTCTCCTGTCAGATACGAGGCTGCACCCCTCTCTCGGCCAGTGCGTGGTCGTCATGCTCGCCTCACCTCTGAGAAAATAGAGAGTGGCCAGATCTGTGTCCCTGGAGCTCCATTGCTTCTTGCCTGCCCTCCTTCCACGTCCACTCTACACAGGCAGGGTCCATTCTGTGCAGACGGGAAGTGAACTCACTTCCCCCGGGTTTTCTTTTATTTTTGTAAAGATTTATTTACCACACAGAACCGGGGCACAGGCCAGAGGTGTAGGGGCGGTGAAAGGATTCACCAGAGACAGAGTGGGGAGCAGAACAGTCCGATAGACCAAGTCCACTGCTGAGGGGAGCAGCAGGGAGACAGGAGAAGTCACCATGTGGCAGGCACCATGTGGGTCCCCTCCAGGGCCGGGGATCGAACTTGCCTTGAGGTGGCTGCTGTGAGCATCATGGTGCTGCCATTTAACCGTTGGGCCACCAGGGAGGGCCCTTCCACCTGGTTTTCAGTCCACATGTCCAGTGCCTTCATCAAACCACCAACCACAGCCCCCACCAGAGGACAGTTCCAGTGGTCAGTGGCACGTGGGGGTGGCTGTGGCGGCTGCGAGTGGGGGCAGCAACCCTGAGGGATAGCCCCCCACAGGGTGAGCCAGTAAGGGCTGACACTAACAGGGAGGGCCTTGGAGGGGACCAGGCTGTTGATGAGGGAACCGGGGAGGATTCTGGGGAATAAGACAAAGGAGAGGAAAGCATGGGTGGGGCATTCTAGAGTGAGGACTGGGGAGGACCGGAGGCCTGTGACGGGCAGGTGCTGTGCTTTTCACACAGAGTGAGTGGCCACGGGCTCTCTGATGGCGGCCAGGGGTCCAAGGTGGCAGTGATGGCAGATATTCAGGGTTCTCAGCCTGAATATTAGCAGGCTGCAGCTCTGCATCCCACCCTCCAGTCACAAACATCCTCACTGAAGTTCACTTTAGTGCCATAGATTTTCTTCTTCTTCTTCTAAGATTTATATATTTATGCATACAAGAACTGGGGTGCAGGCCAGAGGTGTGGGGTAGGGGTATGTGAGAGGATCCACCAGAGACCGAGTGGGAAGCAAAACAGGCAGATTGACGCTGCTGAGGGGAGCAGCAGGGAGACAGGAGCGGTCAGCTGCACCATGTGGGTCACCTCCGGGCGGGATGTATCTCAGACAGCTTCATAGTGCTGGCTTTAACCCCTGCGCCACCAGGGAGGCCTGTGCTACGGATTTTCATGCAAGGAGGCTGCCTCTCCGCTCCCTGGCATGCTCTGGGCAATAGGCAGTTTTCTCTATGCTGCTTTCTCATTTACCGACAAGAAAAGAGAGGGTTGCTCCTGAAGTCAGTGTGATTTTGTTTAGTCCAAAAAGAACTGTGACTTGCCATGTGTCTTCCTTTTTGCCTGGGTTCCTAGGAAGCTCCATGTTACACTTCGGACTTTTTTTACATCATTCATTCTTCATTTTGTTCATTTTTCCATCTCGGTTGTAATCCCCATGGACTTCCTACCACCAATTCACCCTATATTTCATATTCAATTGAACAATAATGTTAGCCTTTATGACTCGGGTATTTCCTTTTTTTTTTTTAAGATTTATTTATTTATGTATACAAGAATGGGGCTACAGACCAGAGGTGCGGGGAGGGGAAGAGACAGTGAGAGGATTTACCAGACAGCAGAGAAGGGAGCAGAACAGGCAGCTCTCCTGAAATCCACTGCTGAAGGAAGCAGGGGACAGGTCAGGAGAGATCTGCCACGCCATGTGGGGCACTCCCTGACTGGAAATCAAACTTGTGCTGCAGTGGCTGCAGATAGCTTCATAGTGGTGTTCTTTAATCCCTGCACTACCAGGGAGAGCCTGGCTTTTGGGTATTTCTAAAGCCTAATTTTCTTGTTTTCCATTACAAGCTGCCTCTAGTCCACCTGGAATTGATGTATAAATAACATGCCCATAAAATTATACATGCCAAGAATATGATAAGAATTGAGCTACTTAAAAAATAGCATTGTTGTTTATCTTGTTGAATTCTAATTCCATGGACATGAGGCCAGGTGTGACAGGATGAGAACAGGAAATGAGAAAGAACCGTTGTTATAGATTGCTAGGCTAACATCCCCTGGAATGCATAAATCAGTGAGTGACATCTCTCTTACCCATGCCCTTGAGTAGCCTCTTCTGCATAGGCTAGAGACTAGCTCCAGCCAATGGCATAGCAAATGTGCCCCAAGGGCAGGCCGGTTGGACTAATGTGGGTGTTGGCACTTGCCTTCTTGAAATTCACTGCCATCTTGTGAGACAGCCACATCGGCCTCTCACAAGTGATCACTGGTGGTAAAAGACTACTTAGTGACCAAAGCCCATGGAGGCTTCCCTAGGGAGTCCAGCCCAGCGCTGCCCCCCTCCCCAGCTTCGTGTTCCCTCTCAAACAAGCCCAAGATGACAGGTAAAGAAACCATCATCCAACCAGCCCACAGAAACACTGGGATAGACAGATCTTCATTTCTAGCCTTTAAGTTTAAGTTGGCGGGTTATCCAACAGTGGGTAATTAATAGAGATCCAAAGATGCCTTTTAATAATGCAGTTCTAAAGCATTGCTATGAAGTATCTGGGTCCAATGAGCACTTGGCACCTGCCTTAGGACATCAAGGCCTACCTTCTCCAAAAAACTATCTTGCCAGAGAGTAAAATACACCAAGGAGCACGTGTAATTTCAGAGACCCTACCACATATCATGAACCCCACATGGCCCAGGGGGTACATTGATAATCACTACCCTCAAAGAGCATACAGATTATAGACTGAAATAAATGTAGCCAGACTGGGATTGGCAGAGGAACACATGGAGATATGAAAAAAAAAAAAAAAAAAGCACTGTAGAAGAGAAAGTCTAGAAACAGATCCTAATAAATATAAGCATGCAATATACCCTCAAAGCAAAAACCCATATCAAAGGCATGTAAAAAAAAAAATAAAAGGCTTTTTTTTTTCCATGTGTGGCACTAAAATAATCAGTTAGCTACTAGGGGGAAAAAAAACTCAAATTAAGACCTTGTGAATAAGTAGAGGTTAGAACTTACAATCGGTGTTATTATACATATACTACATTTCATAAATGTTCGACAATGGTAATAGCTTGTTATCAAACTATTGATATCTTCAAATTGGTCATAAAAGGACTATTTAGACCACCTTAATGGACAAATGCACACCATTGCCAACAGGAAAGATTTATATATTTGACCACACATACATTTGAAATTTGTTTATGAAAAATATAGGAAATGAAATTGAATAGAGAGCATATTTCACTTAAGTGAAAAAATATGTCTAGAAAGATGTCACAAGGAAATATTTGACCATATTTTTTTCTTATACCAATCTGTGGTTTCCAAGATTTCCACAATGAGCCATGTTTTGCTTATCATTAGTCAAAGAAAAAAAGACAGAAAAAATTCTTCCCCCCCAAAAGTAGTAAGAATAGTTAAAACGTGCATGCCAGGCATCAGATTAAGGAATGGACATTTATTTCACCATGGAACTCTCAACACACTCCCAATTTGCAAATGATAAATCCAGAAGCCAGGACAGTGAGATGGCTTCACTGTCCAGCCGGCCAGTGCAGTATTCTTCGCCATACACTGCCGGCTTCAGTATTCGAGTATGGAAGATGTCAGCCCCCGTCTTCCGTTCCTGGTTATAATAAAATCCCTAAAGCCATCGGTCTTTCAGTCTTTCAAATAGGATCCGTTTCTTCTCAATTTCATTTCCTATATTTTTCATAAACAAATTTTTAATTGTATGGCATGTGGTTAAAACAGGAAAATGAGGCCGTGAAGATGTTGCTGCCGGGGGACAGAAGGAACAAGAGCAAATGAAGCAATGAATGATCCTTGCAAGACTCGAAGACGAAGGCTGCATCTGTGGAACCGTCCCTTCCCGGCTAACTGCCTTGCTGGCCCAGGGGCTCTCAGTCCGTGCTTTTGGGGTAAAGAAGGAGTGGGTGCGAGAAAGAAAGGACAAGGCATACAGTGAGTAGAGGGGAGACATAGAAAGGAACCCAGAGAGCTGTTGGAGCTGATCACATCAGTTGCCTCTGAGTCCATCCCAGTAATATTTCAGCCAGAACAGAACTAATACAAAAGCCACAATCATCAGAACAGTTAAATAAGGCTCATCCCTAGCTGTTGCAGAAGGCAGGAATTGCAGAGTACATTTTAGAGATAGTTCTATCGTCGGTGTCAAGGTTTGGTATTTAATCAGTCAATACCAACCATCTCGAAGATTCGTTTGTCCCCATCACCAATTCATTCCCAGATCCTGGGTAGCCACATCATCTGAGGAAATGATTCCATCCAGACAAACCTGTCATGAAATTGATGCCCACAGGGCCCTGCCAAGTGAGAGAGTCCCAGTGTTTTCACTTCATCACGGTCGCTTGGAAAATTCATACATTGCCTAAGAATTATTTGTTGTTTGACCACAGACTACCCTGCTTACACGTAGACTCTGGACGTTGCACTCACCTTCCTTGTTCCTTATCCTTAGAATTTTTTTTTTTTTGATCCTAAACTAACATCACAAAGCTGAGTGGTACGTTGCAGTGGTTAATGACCCCCCACCGAGAACGAAGCAGACCTGAGTTGTCCTTCGGCAGTCACCTGGTCACTTCATTTACCTGCTTTTTCTCAGCAACCCTATTTTTAAAGTAGGATAATGATAGTTTCTCCCTCAAGGTGTTTCTGTGAGTAGGAGTCCACTTCTTACAATGGTACCTGGCATATGGTAAGTGCTCAAGAAATGGAAACTATAATTATTGAACTAAGTACAAAATATAGCTTTCAAAGTTGCTCTGGGATTTTGTTTTTTCTTTTTTGACTCTTGAGCTTTGTTTGAGTTAGAAATAAAATGCAGGCTACAAATCTACTCCAAATCTCTAGTTCAAATACTGGCTTCTAAAATCATCTTACACCTTCAGTCATCTCTTGGGTGCTTGTTATAAAAAACTCAGTGTGATTTTGCAGGACACCTGAAGTTAGCTAAGTGATATTTAAATTGAGATCTTCATTTTCAATTGAAAATAATTTGCTGGCGCTATTGCACAGTTGACTAACAACAGAATCCTAGAACTGAGCATCCTTCCTCCCCTGGATAGGGAATTTCAGATTTTGATTGAATTCACTGTGGGTTATTCGGCCCAAAATTTAGTGAGCATTGGCTGTGTAATTCCAATTCCTGTTTGTCATCTTCTTCAGAAATATTTGATTCCCCCCTCCTCTTGTCCTTTTGATATCCCATTCAATAAACATACTGAGCAAAAAAGCAAAACCAAAAAAATCCCATAAATCCTTCAATTCAGCTCTCTGTTTAAAAAATCCCAAATCCATGCCTTGTGACCCAGTGATTGCTGAGACATCACCTCTGCCACTCTGGAAGGGGGGCTATAGGAGAGCCCAAAGCTTGGACTTTACTCTATGCCGCCTGGGTGAGCAAGCCAGACAGGAATTCTGGAAGAAGGGGCTATAGGAGAAAGCTTGGACTTTACTCTATGCCAGCGAGGCGTTCTCATCCCAAGCCCTGTATTTGTAGATGGACATTTAGCTTTTAGAGGAAAGGTCCTCATAAAATTTGTTGTGCTCTTTCCCGCAGCTTCTAGGCTCGCTTCCACAGGCCTGCTTGCCCTGCGGACTCCTTTTAAAAGTCAGGGAGGCTTACACTATTCTGCCTGTATTTTCTCCCTCCTGCACCAGTCTCTTAGGTGAACTGCATGAACTCAGGGGAGGAAGAGGAGAACAGGCCCAGTCCTTTTCTAGTGTCATTTCAGCTGGCCCCACTCATGTCCACTGGCCCACCAGCCAATGTCAAACTGGCCTCCAGCTCAAGCACAGGAGCTAATAAGTCACACTGCAGGCCCCCTGGCCTTCTCCTTCCTGTCCTTTCACGAGTTATTTTATAGCAAATTCATCGATGTCCAAATCATACATTTGCCAACCCTAAATTTTTACCAAGATTTACAACACAAGGCAGCCCTGCTGATGAGAGAAATGAACCAATACCTGCATTTTTTTCTTTCCATGATGAAAAAGCCACAGTGCCTTATTTGTTCTCAAGCTTGGCTTTGAAATCAAGGGCTCCCTTTGCTGACAAAAAGGAAATTTGGGAGTGGGGGAGGGGGTGCCAGCTCTCCAGTGATTTACCCTGGCAGCGATCTTCATCCTGCGTTCATCTCCTGCTTTCTCCCCAAACACCGTTGTTCCAAGTTTCCAAATCCCTCCTCCCCTAAAAAGCTTGCCAGGAGAGCCAGCCTCACATGGCACCAACTGCTAAGAGCGCTGGGCAGACGTTTTATTTATTTGGTAATTGAGGGCATACTGTTTTGTACTTATTTCTAATGTATTGTCCAAACAAGGACTCTTAGCTCATCTCTCCTGTGAGTGTATAGATGAATCCTTGAACTAAGAGCAAGTCTTCAAGTCTTCCTGATTCTCATAGGGCTCTCGCTCTTGAAACAATCCTGAACTGGGAGTACATGCCAGCATTCCTGGTGTGAATGCTTTCCGAAGCGTTACCTGTTTTCACCTAAATATTAAAGGTAAAGAGAGATAGGAAGAAAAAGATGTCTCCAGTAATTAAGGCAAGTGTAATGATTACAGGAGTCTTTAAAGACATTCACTCATGTGGGTCACGTTGACTCAAATGAGATTTGAACAGGCCTCATTTGGAAGTAAATCTCCAATCTTAGAATCTTACCAATTTCCCCAAACAAGTCATTCAAAGAAGCAAATCCCAATGGGTTGAGATAAAGAGCATCACCTAGAAATTTTTGAGCAAATCCAAAAAAGTCAGGAGCAAGAAAAGAAGGAAAGAAAGTAGCCTTCGTCATTAAGTACAGTGTACCTAACATGTATGCATTTCAAGCATACCCACAGACGCAGTAGGGCACGTTTTGTTACTTGCTCTGAGTTAAATTTCGAGTAATTGGTCAGTGGGATTAAAAGCTCTGGGATACAGGGAATGTTTAATGGCCTCACACCTGCCTTCCCGTAAAGTTGCAGCCTATTCCTGTTCTGTAACCTTTAAAGCTTGCCACCAGCAATTTACGGACGCAGCCAATTAGACGACAAACTAGGCTAGATTTCAGAAGCCCTTTCGAAGGCATCGGCCACTCCTGGCCTACAGCACCAGGAGCTGAGGCCTGCTGAGATTCTTGCTGAGAGCGATCACGGCTGTCTTCCAGGTGGAAGCGTACCGAATTCCTTTCATGATTCAAAATTACTGCTCTCAGGGTACGCTCTCACCAGAAAACGTGTTGCCAGATCATCACGCCCTTGCCTCCGACCCCACCACCCCAATTCTCAATTGTCTCCAGTTACCTCTAGAGTGCGACCCCCTTGTCCTATCCACTGGGACTCCCCACAGCTAAAAGAGACCCTTCCTCGTTGTCTAGGGTTTGAAAGAAGCACTTTGAAACAGTTTCACCAGTGAAAGCTGCACCTGTATAGGTTTAGCCACGCCCCCACGATGACGTGTGCTGATTTCCACTTTCATTTTCAGTAGCTCTTGCTCCTGCCACCCGCTTGCTTTGTCGCCATGTTTTGGTCTGTTCATTAAAATCTTACCTTGTCAAATGTCTCAGCCCCCAAAGACTTCCAGCAGGTAAGAAACACGAGTCCTTAGATGGTTAGATAATGGCCACTGATTTTCTCATAGATCAGAGACCTTCGCAGGAGGAAGGAGTTGCCGGTGGCTGGCGTAGAAAGCGATCTGATATGGCGCTGGGAGAGCAACTGTCCATGGAAGACCAGTTTCTGCCCTTAGCATCAGTAAGCACAGGAGAGAGACTCCTGTGCCGCCTCTGGCTTGAGGGGTTTCTCGGTCTAAGAGATTTTCCTGGCCAAAGTGTCCATTCTTGCATTTCCTTTGGCGTGTTTTCTTACAACTGTCCATATCTCATCAACTTCAGTCAAAGAAGAACATTTTCTAAAGGGACAAGTATCTTTGTGAACCAAGTTTCTGGTTAGCTCTTCCCATAATTGCTTTAAAATCAAATATTATGAATCTCTCTATACATAGAGATGCTTGATTACAGACCTGCTAATGAGCTCTCACCCTTTCAGGTGCTTGGAGGACCCAAGTGAAAGCCCAGAGAGCTCTGGGCATATCAAATTTGCTGATTTGAATTAATGAGAAATATCAATGTAATATTTACAACAGGGGTTACCCAGGATTTCAAGACACTTTTAAAATGTGATAATTTCGAAGCTGGTTTATTAATGTGCTCATTTGACACCTTCAGTTGCCTTTTTTTGTTTTTAAGAAATTAAGTAATTAGGTTCACTGTTACATTTAGAAATACTTTCTAGTAAGACTCTGTGGGGTGCCTTTTTGAAGCATATGCCTTCAAAATTCACCCAACTTGAAAGGACATTACATGTTAATAAATTAGAATATTTGGTGTACCCAATTCCCATTCTACATAATCTTTTTATGTTGTATAGAAAAACCTTCATTTCTTGCTAAGTTAGATCTTAAAAACTCATGCCCCTCCAAGCAAAATATTCAAAAAAATATGTCGATACAGAAAAGGGATTCGCAGAAAGGGATCAGCACTGGGAAATTGTCTTTTTGCCGGTTGTTTTTGTTTGCTTGTAAAAAAATGAAAACTTAGTATTGGTTGCAGTTAAGCTGACTTCAGGATTATATGCCCCAGAAGAATTTTGAAGATTAACATTTTTAAAAAAGATCTTTTACAAACCCCTTTCAAAATTGCCTGGGAAAAGAAAATAAACGCAGGTGATGTGCTGATCCAATTTCACCACACCATTGAAAACTATCGAAAATTATACTATACAGTTTTCCATAAAAAGAATTTTGCACAAATTTGAGCATTCAATTGTATATGAAAACAAGAGGCCCATGGTGTTATATGTGAATCCCTCCTACTCAGGGCTTGTTTGAGGTACTTTGGGGGAAAACAAGGGAAAGAAACAACATTTGGTTTAGAGTCTCCAGCACTCGTGTGCATTTCTCCCTCCATGTGGCTTATTCTCCTACCATAACATTAAAAACTTCCACCCCCCGCCCTCCAACCCTAATCTTAGCGAATGCCAGAACCAGCCTCTTTGAAGATGGGACCCTGGATTCCAAAACTAACTTAGAAAATGAATTAGATCTCTTTGAACACGATCCTTCACTAGCCAGATACTTTACTAAGCCAGATAGTTCACTGAGCCAGGTACTTCCCAGAACCAGATACTTCACTGAGCCAGATACTTTACTGAGTCAGATACTTCACTAAGCAAGACACTTTACTGATCCAGATACTTCACTGAGCCAAGATACTTCTCTGAACCAGGTACTTTTTTGACCCAGATACTTCACTGAGCAAAATACTTCCCTGAACTGGATACTTTACTGACACAGATACTTCACTAAGATACTTCACTGAGCCAGATACTTCACTAAACAAGCCACTTCACTGAGCCAGATACTTCTCTGAAACAGATATTTCATGAGCCAGATATTTCACTGACCCGGATGCTTCACTGATCCAGATATTTCACTGACCCAGATACTTCACAACAGATAGTTCTCTGAGCTAGAGTCAGATATTTCACTAAGAGAGAGATTTCACTGATCAGATACTTCACTAAGCAAGACACTTCACTGAGCCAGATAGCTCTCTGAACCAGATATTTCACTGACCTAGATACTTTACTGAATCAGATACTTCATTAAGTGAGATACTTCATTGACCCAGATACTTCACTAAATCAGACACTTCCCTGAGCCAGATACTTAACTATAGATGGTTCTCCAAGCCAGATACTTCACTGAGTCAGATATTTCACTGAGCAAGACACTTCACTGAGCCATGTATTTCATTAAGCCAGACACTTCACTCATTTTTTTCTATCTGTAGAGTGAAGATCATGGCAGTAGCTGCCCCCACAGAATGTTTGTAAGGATAAATTCAGGAAAGTCATGGGAAGCATTTGTTAGAAAGCCCCAACACTGTTGGCCCTCCCTGCAGAAACACTGCAAATGTGTAGAGTTTATCGCATTGTAGGCTGAGAGGGGGAAAGCCAGTGCTGGTAAAAATGACCATCAGTGTATCCAGGGCCACTCTCAGACACTTTGCCTTCAGATGGTTTTCAGTTGAAAATTGTGTAGTTATTTCACTTCAGCAGGTGATAAAGGAGGTGAGCAAAGTCAGAGTACTGTGGAGAGAAATGATATGCATCAAACAGACTGAGAGGCAAGGCTGTAGAGCAGTATGGAGAGCAGAAAGTCTTTGGAAGTAGGAAGTTTGAAGTTCAGTTATCATTTTTGCCCAATATTAATCGGCATCTGTCATTAGGCTTCTCGGTCTATTTCCTTGTTCAGAAAACAGTGTTCCTTAAACTTCCTGATGTGTGTGCCCTGATGTCCTCATGAAATAGTACAAAATGTGTGTAAATGCAGCACCTGGTGAACTCTGCAAAGAGTGACCATTATTGTGGGGTGTCCTACTCAGGAAGAGGCCAGCCACCACCATGCCCCAATTCTGTTAGATTTAGTCCTGGTCCACTGTGCTTGTCCCACTTCCTTCTCCACTCTTCCTCCACTCCGTCCCCTCCCATCACCTCCTGGATGTCGCAGGTCCATAGGAGGGTCCCTGGGCATTTGGAGGTGGGAACAGTGAAATAGCCTACATGTGTACCCTGACATAAATCAGCACCACCTCAATAAATATAATTAAACAAACAAACAACAACAAAACCAATGGGGAAAGCTGAGGGTGGAGGTGTAGGGAGTACAATCATAACATAAACGGAACCCTGTGAACAGGGACCCTAGACCAATCTCAGTCAAGAAGAAAGTAGAATGTGTAGTGAAAACCTTGGGAGCAAACCTCTGGAACCCCTTGGAAAAGAATACTAATACAGGGCCTCCTGGTGGCACAGTGGGCTAAAGCACACCACCACAAAGCTGGCTGCAGTGCTTCAGCAAGAGTTCCATCCCCAGCCAGGGAGGTGACCCACATGACGCAGTAGACCTCTCCTTGGCACTTGTGAGAACTTTCACCTCAAGACTGTTACCTGCACCTGGGTGCCAGCAGTGAACAATGTCCAGGTACATTAGTCCTTTCTCACTCACTGCCCCCCTCAGCAGTGTACTCCATCTGCTTGCTCTGCTCTCCACTCTGTCTGGTGAATGTTCTCATGCCCTTGCACCTCCTGGCCTGTGCATAGATAAATAAATTTTAAAAAAAAGAATACTAATTTGTTGACAGTGAAACACACTGACTGTTAAAGACTGTGGCCAAGTGGGTCACTGCTCACCACGTAACTAGTCACATGGCAGCTTACCTGCATCAGTTTCTCTTTTTCTATTATGCCACTAGCTGATGGAGTGCGTGAAAGTGGGATGAGCACTACCTCTAGGTCTGGTCCATTAAACACCTGAGTGACGCTTCACCCTCTGTCCAGTTGGGTGTGGATGATCTTGAGTGACTCATGGGAGAGGTGGTGGAGCCTCCAATAGCCTGGGCCCCTGAGTCACTATGTGGATCAGCCTCACCCGCCCTCCTGCTGCATGTACGCCAATGGAGCTTTATATGAATGCAAACTAAATATGGATTCTGTTAAGCCACTGAAGCAGAGAGTTTATAATAATTAGATAGGCCTTGAAAATACACCCAGACCGCCCCTGCCCTGGGACTCACTATGTGATCCAGCCTTTATCCCACAGGAATATTTTGCATTTTGATTCTATGCTTTCTTAAAATGTAAACAAGTCAAATTGTTCTTGGCATTTCATTGATTCTGTTTATGGAGGTAATTTCAATTTCAAGGAAAATCTAAGTAAATTAACATCAAAGCAACTGTATGGGGGTGCATAAACTTCAGCCATTAATAAGCCACTGTCAGTGAGAAATAGGACAACTTGAGGTATCTATGTTCGTCCAGACAGCTCCATACCAACAAAAACTCAACACTGGGACAGTGAAGAGAGGGAGCAAACAAAATTCTGAAGCCATGTTCTACTGACACAGTATTATCAAATACATTTTTAGTGTGCTTTTTGAAAATAAAAATGATTTTATTTTCTCTCATCATGAAAAGAATGTATATTTTAAGAACAGCCCAAGCGTCCCCAGAGTCCTAAAAATGGAAGCTGGGTTCATCTAGCACTTCATCGCCCAGAACCCCGGCATTAGAACACCTGGCGGTGCTCCGACTCCCATTAGCCTTCCCATTCTGCTGACCCGGGAGGTGCTCACTGTGCTCTCCAAGTGATAAGGAAAAAGCCTCATACCCTGTATTCACTTTGACTTCTAGGGTTATCTGTCAGTGTTAGTCTCGTACGCTTCCTTTGGCTTGCTTTTTAGATCTCTCTTGCTTTTTTTTTTTCTTCCTTTGAAATATTCACCTGATTGCATGTCAAAGTTCTAAATAGAATACAAAATTAACCAAAGTAACAAACAAATGTGGATGTGCACTATAGACAAACAACTTCTAAATATATTGGAACAGTTCGAAGCGATCTATTGAAATAGATTTAGATTAGTCATTTTCCTGGATAAAGGCTTTTGGGAGTTTGGGTTTCCATAAGGACTCATGTACCTGGACATTGTTCAGTGCTGGCACACAGGTGCAGCTAAGTCTTGAGGTGAAATTGTTCACAATTGCCAAGGAGAAGTGCTATAGACTCACAGGTGCCAACTTCTGCTCATTAGCCAGTGCTGCAGACACAGGTGGTTTATTTTCATCCTGAATACTTCTAATGATTTTCAAAAAATGTAAGTACTCTGGTGAGAGCTAAGGCTGTCAATGTATCTCAATAGAAGATTTTCTGGTCCAGAGCACAAGACAGCATGAAAATCAAAATAATAATCGCTTCTTATTTTTATCTGTACTTCATAAGTCTCAAATTGCTTTGAGTGCTATTATCACAATTTATTTAATATCAGTCTTATAATAATGGCAGAACATGTCATTACTTTTTCTTACAAGTGGGACACATCAAAGTTTTGAAACACTGTATGATTTTTCTAGAATCACAGTGAATGATAATAATTATAATTAATGACATTTAAGGTACATGATGTTCCTGTTATGCAATAAACCAGATCTAGCATGCTTTATCTCACTGAATCATATCTGCCATACTTTTTTTTAAGATTTATTTATTTATGCATACAGAACTGGGGTACAGGCCAGAGGCTCTGGGGTGGTGAGAGGATTCACCAGAGACATAGTGGGGAGAAGAACAGGTAGATCAACGAAGTACACTGCAGAGGGGAGCAGCGGGCAGGTCAGGAGAGGTCTGCCGTGCCCTGTGGGTCACCTCCGGGATGGGGATCGAACTCATGTTCAAGTGGCTTTAGCCTCTCAGTGTTGTGCTTTAACCAGCTGTGCCACCAGGGAGGGCCCCCATACCTGCCGTATTTTACAAATAAGAAAGCTAGAGCTCAGAGGTAAAGTGATGTCCCCAAAGTCACACAGGAAATGGATGGTGGAGCTGTGACTTTAACCTTGACAGAGCTAGAATCTGCTCTTTTAAGCAGCTCTGCTTACTGCACTGGAGAGGTGTCCAATCAGTCCTTACTCGAGAACCAGAACCAGACCTATGGCTCAGCACCAAACATAAACTTGATATGTTTCTGTTTGCCTGTTCTTAATACAAGGGCCTCAAAACAGAGCTTCTCCTAGCAGACCTAAGATTCGGGTGGAACTTAGTTCTAAGAGGGAGTCCATGAAAGAATGGCATGGTTCACCGATCAGCCTTTTCCCAATTATAAGCTATTTTAACTTTCCCTCAAATCTGTAATTATAGGATTATTGCAAACTCAATATATGGGCTGCTGATTTGAAGCCTGCATACACAGAATTCTGACAATAAATGACTGACACCCCACCCCACCCCCCCAAAAGTGGTATGCCTTAAGAATGTTTGAGTTCCACTTCTGAATTTCTGTACAAGGAGATCTTCAAATATGACCAAGGTGGCTTTTAGCACAGAAGGTTTTAGGGAAAAGATACTCTTAAGTGTATAGTTCAAAGCCATCTCCTCTTTTAAACAGTTGCCTAAAACAGCCATCAGTGCTATAAAAATAAATGCAGACTTTACAGAGCCCTGGTGGAGACTCTCCATTTGTAATGACTCCTTAAGACTGTCCTCAGTCTGAACCAGCAGTTGAATTCTTGTCTTCCACTCTGGAGATTAGATGCTAGAGACAGGGCTTTTTTCTTTGCTTTTTTTCTTTCATCCTACTGAGAGAACAACGCATGCCCTGATTGTTCTTCAATTACGAGTCTCCTCTGATTGAGATGTAGCCTGGACAGTGCAAGCAGTCCTTCCCAGGCAGTGACCTGCCCCACTAGTCCCGCCTACCCCCTTTGTTTTATTTAAAATTGGAGCCGGGTGGCAACTGAGAACCTATTGAAATCCAGCACCCTCCTTCTCTAAAAGAAACGACGGTCCACAGAGGTTTACAGAACTGGCCAGAATCATGCATTTGATTGCATAGAAGCCATGATTCCAACTCCGTTGTGAATTTGCCTTCAAACTCTGCCTGCCACAGCCCCTGTCTGTGCAACATGAGGGGGGTGTCTCTAAGACACCCCTACCTGGAGAGAAGGCATGGGGGCTGGAAGAGGCCAAATCTTGTCCCCCTGTGCTGGCCAAGCAGGCAGCACCCAGCTGCGGGAGGCTCCCGGCCCCGGCCCCTCTCCCACTTCTGGTTGAAGATGCAGATGGAAAGGATCTCTGGAATGTCCAGTTCTGGAACAAATGGGTCTCAGCTGGCACAGAGGAAAAGGTTCTGGCGAGCCTGGGCATACCTCCCAGCTCACGGCTGAAGCCGGTTCAGCCATGGCACCACCCACAGCCCAGCCCTGAGCACCTGAAACCATGCAGCTGAAGGAGTTGGAGGGGTGGGGGAGTCATTTGTGGAGAGCTTTCCCAGCGGGAAATTAGGAGCAGTTGGAAACTGTGGGGGAAGGGGCCATGCTTTTCCATGCTCCCCCCCCTTTTTTTTCCAAGGGGGTCAAAAGCCAACAATCTGACACTTATAAAAGTGTCAGCCCAAGGGGGCAGGCTCGGAGGCCGACTCGACAGCTCTCCCAGCTCTATCAGCCGCGGAGATTCAACACCACGTTTTCTTTCTCTTCTTTCCAGCAGCCTCTGTTGCTCCTGGCAGATTTAATGGTGTGATTTACAGCACTGAGAGACCTTTGTCAGGGCCAGTAAAATGACAAAGAATAAATATATGGAGCAGTATGTTAACAGCCCGCCACACAATACCTTGTCAGTTACAGCTTGATAGCGATACATTTTAATTTTGTCTTTCATAAAAATCTTGGCATGTATGCCTCATTTGAACACAGGCTTCCAAGTCAAGTGTGTCATCCAAGCATGCAGTTTATCACCCTCTATATTTTCTGTCCTTTTCATTTAATGTCATTCCTATGGCAACAGACATCGCCCTGGAAATCATTTTCAAAATAGCTTATTTGTTGAAAGGGACTGGGTGAGGCTAAAATATGTGTTTGGCTGGGAAGAATGTCAGAGTGTGAATATAGCTTCGTTACATTAATCATATTCTTTGAGGACTTTGTGTAATCAGATACTTGAAGGAGGCGTAGTGTAGGGTGGGTTTTTGATATCCACACCCCACCCCAGATTTTTATGGTTTTATATTTCATAAGGATGAAAATAAGAGAAGCAAACTGGCAGTGTACTTCTTGTACAGAGACACACATTTGCTCTGATACATCCCAGGACACTATTTACAGGGTAGTGTCGAAGACCAAGTTGCCCTTCCTCGGAAGCTGCTTCTAAACCCAGATTTCTTCAACCACCTTTATTGAGCATCTACTATGTACTGGACATGCTGTTGGGAAAATCATGGTGAATAAAAACAAGTTCAGTTCCCACGGAGGGGGCAGGGCTAGAGCTTATGCTGGTTTGGGACACAGATCTCAGATGTCTGGACACATTGGTTAAGTACTCTAGAAACAGGGTCTGAGGCTTCTTGTGAAGGTGATTCATGGAAGTCAGTAAGCAAGGCTCGCAAGGGGCATTTATATAAGGTGGTGGGACAGGGATGAAGCTGGGCAAAGCTGACTCAGGTCTCCACCTGACACCGCAGGAGCTCTGTTGTAGGATTGAGCCCAAAATCTCACCCGCCTGTGTACCCCTGTAATGAATCTGTCAGTGAGTTCAGTGCATCATGGGGTGCTTCCACCATCATCACCTCCTAGGTGTCCCTGATTCGGTGACTCCTGTTAGCCAAGCAGTCTTCCTGGAAGGTGGGTGCATGTGTGGGCTGTGAGCCAGGCAGAGTCACAGCAACTAGGGAGGAGGCCCCCCGCCAGGGAAGGGGATCTGGTCAGGGCACATAGCTGCCACTACAGGGACACAAATACAGGGTCTTTTTAAATGGCTGTGAGGCTGTGGGCCAGTAAGAGGATGTTCAGCAGTGGATGGTACGATGTCATGAGATGATTCCTTGGCAGAGAGGACATCTGGGATCTCAATCACAAACCGCTCCACAAACTTAAAGATCAGACCCCACGATCTAGGTAGATGGGACAGTGAGGGCAAAGGAACAGGTGTATTTCTCCTTACAAACATAGCAAGATTCATTTCTCTTCTCAAACACAGCAAGGAAACCCAGGTGGTTGAAGTAGCACCGGCAAGGGGTGGGTCAGTGAAGGGCGGCCGTAGAGGGCGTGGCTGGCCACAAGAAGGAGGGGGGGCTTTCTTATAAGTCAGTGGAGATGAGATAAATGTCAGACAGCCCCGGCCAGAAGTCAGAACAGCCACAGGCAGCTCATCCTGGCATGAGGGCAGACCTCCTGAGACCCTGCAAGGGAGTGCAGGCACTGTCTGTTCACCTAGCAGACAGGCTTCTTAGCTTGAATCATTCCCAGAAGAGGTGGAACTTTCATGAATCTAAACAATAGTCACAAATACTGGTCATTCTTCCATAAAGCCACCTGGTTTCTGGTTCACATGGCAGGCTACAGAAACTTGCTTAGTCTTGCATGATGGCCTGTGGTTTTGATGAAAACCTGAACTCTTTTCACCATGTAATATCCCGAAAGATGTATTTCAGGGCCAGATGTTCCCAGATTAGAATCTGCTGCATTGACCCATATGGTCAACATCCCACAGGCAGGAAGCCACGCTGCCCAAATCCATCCGTGGACTGTCTACGTGGCCATTCTGCTTAAAAATGCAGACCCACAGGCCCCACCCCAGACCTATTGAATCAGAAGTGTGATTTAATAAGACCCTGGGGTGATTCAAATGCACATTAAAGTCTGATCGACTCTGTTGTAGAACATAGTTTCTACAGGAAAATGTGTCCTGAAGTTCAATAACTCACCTATTAACAAGCACTTGGAAAATGCAGTCACTATGTAATCTGCTTCTGACTTTCTGGAAAAGAGTGTTGAGCTTTACCCTATCATTAGGAAAGAGAAAAATATGAGCTACTGCGTTCCACATTCGCTGTGATTCACACAGGCGCCACGAAGCTGCTTAGAGTCCCAGCCAAGGAAGCCTCAATGCACAGGGATTTGGAGAAGGAAGGAGTGAGTCTACAGCTCTGATGGACAGTTTGACAGAAAGGAGAGGTCAGCGTTAGTCAAAGAATGCCTTAAACTATTATTTTGGGGAGATGAGACTTCCAGAATGATGGAAATTTTAAAGTAGGGGTACAATGGTTTATTGTGAGACAGCGGGTCCCTTGGTGGAGGGTGTGATCTGAAGAGGTGTGAACCCATTCCCCTAAGTCAGGTCCAGCACTGGAAAACCATTTACAGTGGTGAACATCTGGTCCTGGAATACATCTTTCGGGACATTACATGGCAAAAGAGCTTCAGAATTGCATCAAAAATAAATAAGCATAAATAATCACCCAAAAATGTCCTCCTTCATACAAGCAATCAGAACACATAACAAAATGATCAAAATCACCTTGTGCAGAAATCTGGAAATTTATCTACAATTTTCAGTAATCCAAGACATATTTGTTCAATGAAATGCTAGTTCTGTAAGATGGAATAGAGACCATCCAAAAGAAGATTCTATGCTGGAATGAGCATCATTGTGCTTGATTAACTTAAGCAGGTTTCCCTTCTACAGAGTCATCCACAGCCTTTAAGCTGCCGAATGTGTATTACAGAGGATACAGTTTTCCCTGAACTTAACTGACCACAGATCTCTTTTTTTGTGAGCTATTTAGTGGATCTAAATCCTGAAAAATACCTTTGGTTAAAAACTAATGAGACTTTGAAGGGAGAGTTGAGAAAATAGCAGGCGTCTAGACACTGGGGGGAAGAGTGAGCAGAGAATATCTTCTGGGAGCCCAGGTATTTTTCTGGAAGGAATTTAGAAAACAAGCACATTGGAAGTAAAGTAGTAGGATTTTGGAGTCTTTGATGGTTGGACAGGTTAATTCAGGCTGAAGAGCGATGTGTTCAACAAGTTACACAAAGCATACAACATAAAAAAGGAGAATGATTAATTGAATGTCATCATAATGAACACTCTCGCAGTGCAAAAGAATGCTAAAACACACGAAGGGATAAGCCAGATGACGGGGAGATACTTTTCCATGCGCTTATTAACCAACAAGGATTACTATCCAGAAAGGATAGTAAGGATGTCAGATTGTAAATGGACTAAGTGATCAGAAAATAGGTACAAAGATGCTCGACCTCCATAATGATCATGGAAATACACATCAAGTTAAAACCATAACACATCTGACAAAAATTCTCATCTGTCAAATCTGACAAGATCAGCTGCTGGTGGAGAAGGGACACGGGGCAACCCTCACAGACTGGGAGAAGAGACGACTGGTATAAACTAGGGTGCCCATTGGGAGGTATTTCAGTAACATTTAGAAAATGTCAAGATGTGTGTATAGCCTAGAGAAGCTCCCACTCGGATGCCAAAGGAGACAAGTCCAACCATGTTGCCTCGACGTGTTTGTGGAAACAACCCCCCTAGCCCTCCCTACCACCCCTTAAGGGAAACTGACTTAGGGCCCGCCATGCCATGGGCACCCAGCTTTGTCTTTCTCCAAATCCTGTTTTCCTCACACATCACTGTGTGGTCCATGGAAGGTTCATGACTCAGACACTCAAGTAAGGGGCGCTTGTTTGGGGAGCAGTGCCTGATGCTGAGTAGGATGCCTGCTTAGGAGCAGGTTAGGGGGAAAGGATGTCCTGAAGGAACTCTGCAGAGTGTTGTGGACTCCACCCCCTACTCCAGTTTTGAAACTAGAACTCCCAGCAACACCAAGGGGAAACTGTGAGGACGCAAGGGCAGAGCTAAGCAACCACTTTTGGAGATCTATAGAGGAGCCATGTTGAGCTGAGTCTCTCTCCCTTGGCCTCGTGGCTGGTGACTGGTCGCTTGACTTTTGATGAGCTTTCAGTGTGCTCCTGGGGTTCTAAGTCAGTGGAACTGGCAGGCTGCTCTAGTTAACTTGTATCTATCTTTCTCTTTCCATTGGGTTGTTCCTTTTTTTTCCCCTTTGTAAATAAACTCATTGTTGGCCCTTTTTGTGTGTGCCTGCAGTACCACTGAATTTTAAGCGTGCAGGTGAGGACCTACAGGCAGCCCAGTTCACATTGGGTTGCCCTGTAACACTATTACAGTTCACTCAAAGCCACACAAAAAGAGGCTAACATGGAATGGTTACAGCACATTATCTTGAAGGTGTAGGTGTGACAATATAGACCTTGGAGCCCCACAAATGTAGGTGCCTTCGGAACCTAGCACACTGATGTATGTAACCTCAGGCACTTCAGAATCCCTAAAATGTGCCACTAACACTCAAGTCTCTGTTATACATTCTGGCCGTGGCACTTGTCATTTAGCCAACACTTGGTAGAAATCAGAATGTCACCAATAACCCTGGAGATTAGTAATAATGCTAATAACATTCAAAGTTGTGTAGACAGAGACTCAAAAAAGCAGGGGGTGGGGGGTAAAGAAAGGAAGCCTTGGGGAGTGGGAGAAAAGGACAAAAGAAACTAGAAATCACCAGAGAGAGAGAGAGCATAGAAACAAGGACAAAGAAAATCAAATCTCTGAGCAAAAAGGCATTCCGTGGCCTGGAGCCACTCCTGACCCACGGCTCCTGCCACGTGCAGACACACCGTGTGGCCTTGTAAAGGATCAGACAGTCAAAGGCCTGGGAGTCAGGAAGCTATAACCCCCGTGAAGCTTGTTCCCACACAGTCCAGCATGCCCCTGCCAAGACTGGGCGTCTATTGGGCTCTCCTAGGCTCTTGGAATTCTAGTCACCATGGAGCTTGGTGTCCAGGGTAGCAAGGCCATTCTTGGGCTTTCGCTAATGGGGAAGGGATCTGGGGAGGGACTGGAAGGACGTCAGCCCAGGGCAGTGGGCACAGGAGCCCACCTGAGGACATCAACCCCAAGTTTCCATTTCTGCTCAGCACCTGATGGAAGCAACTTATTTCAAACCCTATCACCCAAGAATGTGGCAAGAACAGATGAAAGGAATTACAGCAACTTTCCAAAGCCTCCTAAAGTGCTCTTGCATTGCCAGGACCCCCCGGGTAGGAAGTTTCTAGACAAGGGAATTTGTATGAAAGGGAATTTCTTTTGTAAAAGGGAAGTAGATCCGTGCTGAGATAATTCCGAAGAGGGATAATTCAGGGGAAACCTGGTCCCCTGGTCCTTTGCCATTACCCTCGCCTTGGTGGCCTTATTGAAAATTCCTCCCCTCCCACCCTCCAGGCTCACATCAGGGTGGGGCAGCTTTCTATGAAGAAAATAGAGTCTGCAATGTTTGGCATATTAATTCGGAGCATATGGCCAAAAATATTGTTTGCTATGGCTCGTGGGCTTATGATATTTAATTTAAAATAGATTTTCCTAAATAAAAAGAGACTTTATACAGATGGCCATTAAAAGCAAACCATTTTTGCTGCTCGGCATTGTTAAAATATAACGTTTTCAAGGCATTTTCTAACACCTTGGGCCGTTGGCAAAGGAGCGGGGCGTTCCGACGGGAGTGGGGCGACCACAGGTGGGCCAGCCGTGATTGTCCCTCCATCTCGGTAAATTCCACTGTCCTCCGTACAGAAGATGTCCTTCCCCTGAAGTTTTATTCAGACCAAAGAAAGGCCGCCTTTGGAGAGCAAGGCTGCAGGGATGCAGCCAGGGCAGTGGCGTGATTCATGCTATGACGTCATTCTCATAAATCCTAGCAGATTTGTTACCACAGCAAGGACCGCGGCCCCTCACTCCACGTCTCCGTTGGTGTTAGTCCGAGAGTAGCGGGGCCTTCGCCGGCAGAGTGCTGGTGTCTTTTCAACAGCAACATGTGATGGAGGGCCGCCGGGCCTGGTGTTGCCACAAAGGCCCAGAGGCAAGAGAAACGGGGCAGGTGGACACAGGGCGTTTCCAGGGGGTGGTGACGCAGACGACGCCGTCACAGAACAAAAACCACGTGGAATTCACCTCCCCCAGGCCCCTGACACAAATGATGTCAACCCGGCTTGTTTTCTTCAGCAGATTCATTGGAAACCTCAGAAGAGAGGACGGCCGGACACCAGCGGGCAGGGCTGGCTAAGCCGCTTAACGGTGGACAACAGAAGGAAAGTGACAAGGACAGGGAGTCGATGGTGTTAGCTTACAGGCGCCGAGGGGGACATTCTGAGGGCCCGGCCTCCATGTCGCGGCCTCCCCTGACAGTTCTCTGCCCTGGAACATGATCGCCAGGACCACATACCTCAGGGGCAGATCTGCGGACTTTGTTTTTATGATGCAATGTCAGCCCCTAAAGACTTCTGTTGGAAAAGCTGATACTTGAGAAATGGTTTCGTATGAGTTGGGGATAGAAAAGAAAGCTGATAGCGGTTTCTCGACTGTCAGTAATCCTTTCTTATGAGTGGCCCAGGAAAAACAGCCCACTTCCTGATGGAGGCTCAGGGAAACGTGGAGCTTCAGAAACAATTGTCCCCTGCGTGGTGCTGTCTGTAATTAGGAATGCAGCCACGATGGCTTGGTTTGTTTTTCTAGTTCAGTAACCTTTAACAACACTTGTAATCAGTTGGGTTTTAAAAAGTGGGGGTGAGGGCGATGGGAAAGAGTTACATTACACCCAGCACAGTGCTCCTGCAGAAAGCTCGGCGGACACACCTTTCTGTCCCGGTGGCTTTCCTACCTTTGTTTGAAGGGATATAAACAAAGCTTAGGTGAACACACAGATCCTGCAATCCCTGGGGGTAACTTTAGAGGGAAGCTGTCTCCTTTGTCCACAGAGGGAGGGGTTGGGTTTGCAGGCCGCCGGACGACTGTGGCCCTAGGTCCGGGGAAGTTTGGGGGCAGTTCCTTACCTGGCCTGCACCTGGATGTATCACTTGCTTCAATGAGGACTTGAATCTGCCAGGACTTGAAAAAGTCAGAATAAGCAGCTAGCAGAGGTAACAGAACAAGGTGACACCTTTGCTGAAGCAGGCAAGACCCCCACAGGGACCCGTGTGCAATTTAACTCCAGAAAATCCTGCAGAGGGGTTATCAATTAGCACACACTGGGCGAGCAGGAAGGTAAATATTGATCTGTAAAGTTCCTGTCTCGGTAGTTGTCTTTGAATGAACGCGTGGAGATTGACCTCTCTTAGTCTGGTATGAAAATTAAAGAAAAGGCGGCATTAAGGTTTGGTTTTGTTTTTTCCTTGTTGAAATAACTTTTTTCTTTTCTGTTTGCAAAAAGCCCTATTGTTCAGGACAGACAATTTCCGTCACAGAAGACGGAAAATCAAATGCATCTCAAACTTGAAAATATACACACTTTGTAGTAAAAATTAGGGCATACTCTCTATGCTATTCTGTAATTTACCTTTGTCACTTTTGAGTCTTTTATTTATGCGTCTTTATTTTGACCGTTATTTAAAATTGATACATTCCCAACTGCCTCATATTAAATACCAACCCAGCGGGACAGGCCCCGGATGTATAAAAGCTGATTTCATCAATCCTTTGTTTTTACACGTTCAGACTCCAGTTTCCTCGGGTGTTGTAAACTGCTTCATTGAACCCCACTCTACACAAATATTTGCACTGAGGAGTTGTTGTTGACCAAATAGAACAACTTGGAGATGCTTCAGAGTGCTTTCTGAGAAGTGAAATCAAGGGGCTTCAGGGGGGACAGTGGCCTTCCAGCATGCCTGAGTAGAAGATGTGCGTTGACGTTCCTCGTAGGTGTGACTGAAATAGAAAAATACAGAATGTTCAGGAAAATTCTGTAAAAATACCAGGCACTTAACTCAATTGTGTGGGGCCACCGAGGAGCCGGTAACTGTCTGCCATCTCTAATTTCCGAGCTTGCTATTCTAGGAACCTCTGTTTTTATGACACATAAATGCACGTGGCATCTTCCTGGGCTATTTGGACCAAATACTGTAATTCTTTCAACTCAGCAGGCTGTTTGGGGGATGACACAAACCTGGTTCAAATGGTGATAGAGAACCGGTGGGAGATGTGGAAATGACAGAGGTGAAGAGCCAAATGCTAGGACGGAAGGGCTCGAAAGTTGTCCTTAGTGAACTCAAATATATGATTTGATAAAAATAATCTTAAACCCTGCTGCCAAGACGAATGTTTACAACATTGAAGAGACTCAGCAGACGGTCTTGGGTATGGAGGGCGGATGTCACCCCCGTCTTCCAGGGTCGTGCACCCTAGACCTGGGGAAGCAATCAGACCACCCCACCCCAGCCCACACCCAGCCCCTGGGTCCTCCATCTGGGTCCCCAGGCATCTGTTGGCGCTGGCACTGGACAGAATGCCCAGTGTCCTCATGGGCTAGTGGGTTCCCATAAATGAGCAGGGCAGGAAAGCACAATTGGCCACACTAAGAAAGCAAGGGATGGGTGCTCAGTTGAGGCAGGCCTCCCCTCACACGTTCTCAGGCAGGCCTCCCCCCGTGCGACCAACAGGTCTGTCCAGGTATGGCTCACATGGCATGTGGAGCTAAGCTCAGCAGAGGCTCCATGGACCTCAAGGGAAACTGACCATTACCTTAGAATATAAAAAGCGCTCTTCAGAAGTAGCCTCTTATGGGAGACACCTACCTGCAGGCAAAGCGAACATCAAGAGCAGGGTTCTGTTCCTGCACCATCCTTGCCTCATCCTGTGAAGCTCCCTCCTCTCCTGTGACACTACAGGTCCCTACCCACTTCATTAGTGCCGGATTTAAACCCCAACTTTGTCCTGTTTACTCCGGAATTTCTGGACATGTGAATCCTCCATACCCCTTTAGTTCAATTTAGTCTGTACTTCCTATGAAACAGTATGTGAACTGGTTCATTAGGCCCAAGAAGAACCAGAGGGGTGGGGGATATTTTCCCCTGCACCCCAACAGTAGACTGAGGAGCTGTGAGGCAGGAGAAGAGTGAGGGGCTAAGAGTCAAAGCCGATTGAACAATGCCAAGGAAGATTGTCTTGCTGCAATGTGGAAGTACCACCCACAGATTGCCTTCCAGTATGTAATCACGGCTCCCCCTGGAGTTGGGGGCTGCAGGGAATAAACTCAGGGTGGCTATTGCAAACCCTCATGTCTAGGAATGGCACATTCGATTATTCAGTGTCTATTGGATAGCTTTTTTCCTTGTTTTTCCCAGGAAAGAAGACCCAAAACAGAGTTTCTTTGTGGTTGATAATGAGTTCAGGGAACCTCAGTAGGGGTCTCAGAATGGTAAACAGGGTAGTCTGAGACAGAGTAGTCTGAGGTTGGTTAACATGCTGGACCCGATCCCACTGGGAGCTTCAGCTTCTAGTCTGTTTCTCAGTCTTATATGCTGAAGGAATGAAGGGGGAAGTTCTTCATCTCCCCAAACTCAAAGGTGCCCCAAAGAACATTAAGTTCAGGCCCAGCGTGACTGTAGATGGCAGGGCCCTACAGGCCAGCCTGACAGGCCCAGGGTGTTGGGCCAGCTGCTGCTGGAATTCCTTCCTGTGAGGTAGGTTGCTCCAGCTCTGGCTGGGGTCCAGTGCAGTCCAAGTAGATGTGGGGAGCCCCCAGGTTGCATACATCACCTCTGTTCAGCCTACAAGCACAGACCTGGAGTGAGCCTCCTCTGAGGACACGCTTGTCGGGGTGGAGAGGAAGACATGACCCCTTTGGGTCCAAAGACACTTAAATCTCCTGAGCTGTGGAAGGGGATAGGATCTGCGGCCCCCTACGAGTACAGGATATGAAGATAGCTCCCATGACAAAGACGCCTTGTTCGGTAATTAGACGCTTACCCTGCCATAGAGATGGGTTTCTCCAATAGAAAGGTTATTTCTCATGCAAATCCCAGTCCTGGGCAATACCTCCAAGTTACACTTATCTCAGTAGTTGGAGGGGTAATAAAAGTTGCTCTTGAAACTATAGGACTTTTATTGCACTTAACTTGAAAAATCCAAATGCTAAATGTATATATCCTGGGGAGGACAAGCTGAACTTCTTAGGGAGGACTGGACATCTTGAGGAGGACTTCTGGACACCTAGGGGAGGACTCTGGACATCTTGGGGAGGACTGCCTGGACAACTTGGGGAGGACTATCTGGGCATCTTGGGGAGGACTGTCTGGGCATCTTGGGGAGGACTGTCTGG
>NW_004567140.1:1586680-1634239 GCF_000260355.1 Condylura cristata | reverse complement strand
TGGGGAGGACTGTCTGGGCATCTTGGGGAGGACTGTCTGGACAACTTGGGGAGGACTGTCTGGGCATCTTGGGGAGGACTGTCTGGACAACGTGGGGAGGACTGTCTGGGCATCTTGGGGAGGACTGTCTGGACAACGTGGGGAGGACTGCCTGGACAACTTGGAGAGGACTGTCTGGACAACTTGGGGAGGACTGTCTGGGCATCTTGGGGAGGACTATCTGGGCATCTTGGGGAGGATTGCCTGTAGACATCTTGGGGAGGACTCCCTGGACAACTTGGAGAAGACTGGGCATCTCAGGGAGATGTAGCCTTGACCGTTTGAAACACTCGCCACTCCACTAGTAGAAGGTTCTGCTGCTGCCACCAGCTGGCTGTGGCCAGGGACAATCCATTGCAAGGTCAACGGGCCACTCCAAGAAGAAGGACTAGGCCACAGCGTCCTTAGAGAAGCTACACTTGCAAAACTGAGCGATTCTGAGACTGGCTTTGGCGCTCACCCTCTGAATTTCCTCCAGCAACAGTGAGAGGGTTGCAAGTCTCCTGGGAATATGCAGTGAGAACTGAAGAGGAGGCATGGGCATGTTAAGAGGTGCACACTCACTGCTCAGAACCAGGAGCTGACTCAGGAAGCGGAAATAGAAAGCATCGATCCCAGCAGACAGAGCCTTGCTCTAGAAGAAAACCGAGGACCCAGAGTGACAAACCAGGAGATTCTCTAAAGAACCACTTTAAACAATGGTTTTTGCTCATTTTCCTAGGTTCTCAAAATCTGTTGCCAATTTTGAAATTTGCAGGATCTCACATAACAACGCAGATGATACTTTTTTTGCTTTCAAAGTAAAATAATAGTTATAATCTAGCGTTAGCCAGAATCGTTAGGAGCCGAGTACCATGCCCTCTGTCGCTGGCCCCATAGCCTCTGCTGCAGGTCCTCATTGCTTCCTGCTGCTTAGATCTCCTTTGTCCCCATTAGCTGACTGGCCACAGTAGATGTTAGACGTTATGACTTCTATTCTGATTCTAGTTTGTCATTTGCTGACATTATTTTAAAGACTCTGTTTCCCAAATGTCTCAATAGACAGTGGAGATATAAGTGATTTCCAGTAGTTAACTGCTGAGCTCCATGTTCTGAAAGACCCTCACAATCTCCAGAAGTCACTAGAATGGGCTTGGAGTCCCACCGCCTGCCTCACTTGCTGTGAGGACTGTGGTGTCACTTTACTTCTATGGCTCTCCCAGGGTCTTATGTTTCCTCTTGTGGACTCTGTACTTCCAGACGTCACTTCCTGACTTGCATGTGACTGTAAGAGGCACAGGAATATTTAGAGTCAACAAATTGTGTCTGGAAATGGTATGCTTAATATCTGGGTTGAAAGTTAATTGTGAGGGGCTGACCCCCAAAACTCCTTCTGTCCTAGATAGAAGCCGTCAGCATTCAAGATGGCAGCTGTTCCAGCAGCCTGGGGCCTGGATGAGCAATGATGAAATAAACGCTCTGTCAGTAATGAGCAAGAAGCATCAACACAAGTTAAATATGCTTTTTTAAAAAAAATATTTATTTATTTATGCATACAGAACTGGGGTACAGACCAGAGGTGTGGAAACGGTGAGAGGATTCACCAGAGACAGAGCAGGGAGCAGAACAGACAGATTTATGAAGTACACTGCTGAGGGGAGCAGCGGGGAGACAGGAGAGGTCTGCTATGCCATGTGGGTCACCTCTGGGGCCACGAATCGAACTTGCACTAAGGCGGCTGCAGCTAGCCTGCAGTGCTGCGTCCTTACCTGTTGCACCGGGAAGGGACCTGCTTTGTTATTTTAAGTCAAGGTTTGGATTTTTTTTTCTATTCAGGACCAGATAACAGATAGTTTAGATTTAGAGAGGGATATCACCATCCTAAATTCCCCCTTAAGACCGTGTTTAAGAAATGAGTTATTCTTAACTTGTGGGCTATACCAGAACAGGCAGTGAGTCCCTTTACCACATAGGTCATAATATGCTGACCCATTTTGAACCACTGATATTTTTATCCTGACAGAGACACTCACTCTTCATATCCCCTCCTAGGAACCGGATGCTAGAATACCCAAACAGACTCTGTATGTAGTAAGGCTCTACTCAAGTTAGTGCCACATAAGGTCTTCTTCCTTCCTTCAACCTTCTTAAACTTCCAAACTCCTCACATTGAAAGTACTCCTTTTATAACAACAATGCAAAATAACCATGTACACAAAATCCCTTATTATGGGGTTGCCTTTAATCTTTTCCTATGAAAAGATGATAAATACAGATACAGAGACAAGGATACAAATATAGATATATGCGCACCTTTTCTTTTTTCTACTGAGCATCATCTTTAATTTTTTGTTTTTATAGATTATTTTGAACATGGTTTTAAAGGTTGTGTATTATTATATTGAAGAAATGGTTAGTTGATAGATAGACATCACATAGTTTCTAATTATTACTTTTCCATCACTGGAAATTTTAATGGAGCACCTAGTATGTACCAGGCAATATTCTAGAATCTGAGACTGATCTATATTCTAGAATATTCTAGAATATTCAATATTCTAGAATCTGAGACTGAAAGACAAGAACAGACAAGATTTACCACGTTCATGAAATTCACATTTTCTAGAAGGAGCTACTTCAATAACTTGGAAAGAAATATATCATCATTTCAGACAGTGTTTTCTTCTAGGAAGGAAAACAAAGTCAGTAAAGGGAAAGGGAGTTGAGAGGGGAGCAGTTTTCAATAAGAGGGTCAGGGACAACCTCTCTGAGTAAGCAGCGATGGAAAAGACTGAGACGTACAGTCTGATGGAAGAACAGTACTTAGACTTAGAGGTCAAGATGGCCATCGTGTGTCTGCAGGGACAAGAAAGTCTAAAGGAGGCACAAAAGTCAGGTGAGTAAAGGCAAAGGAGGTAGGAGACAATACATGCAAGCTGTAGAGCGCCCCGCCCCCCAAGATCTCATGGGGGATCTTTGTTTGATGGGAAGACATTGGAGAGTTTACAAGTGAGAAGTGACCGTCATCTGACTTAGCTTATAAATCAAGCACTCTGGCTAAAGAGTGGAGAAGGGCAGTGGGAAGAGAAACAGAGATGTGTGTGTGTGTGTGTGTGTGTGTGTGTGTGTGTGTGTGTGTGTGTGTGTGTGTAGGGGGGTTACAGAGAGATTTACATGGCACAGGCAGAGGGGGGACCGGGTGGTGGGAATCTTCTTTAAGTCGATAGGCCACAATCATTTTGCTCTTCTTTACTCCAAGTGTTTTGAAAAATTGTGAGCTCCTTTCCAGTGTTTTAAGTTGACATCTAATGTTTTTCAACCTAAATGTAAGTAGTTACAAAAACATAATTTCTGCTTATTGTTAATGTGGCTATTTGAAAATAAAATTGCTATCTATCACACTTTTCAATATATCCAACTGAATTTAAATGCCATAACTTATTAGATGCCATTGAGGCTGACATGCATCTTAAAAGTACATTAACAAGCTTTCCAAAGCATTATTAAAAATTTATCTTTTAGCTCAAATCTTCATCTTGTTTTCCATTACATTTCCCCTACATGCTTTTATCTGGTATAATATATTGTGATATTTGAAGACTTATTGATTTTCCTACCCTAATTCTCTCCATCAAAAAATACATGTAAAAATTGTAATTTTTTTGATTGCTGTAGTCATAAAACCTCTAACTAGTAATTTTTTCTGAATGAATCATCATAAATTCTAACACAATTGATTACAATAGTAAAGAGTTGATTACAATAACATAAACTAACCATTAATTGCTAACGCACAATTGATCACATAATATAAACGCATTACAAATCTATTGAACAATGATTAGACATAAAAAAATAAAACTTTATTAAGAATAGATTCAGTGCCTTTCTTTGGGGTTAATAGCACTTTTTCTTTCTCAAATGGTTTTTACTTACTGCTAGAATGAGGCAGGACTCAGTTTTCATTCAATCCTACTTTTTATTTTTATGAAAAAGTGCTGAGAGAACTTGTTCACACAAGCCGGTAAAGGCAAATGAAAGTTTTAGTGTAGCGAGATGGGTCCATAATTCAGCTCCTCCTGAAATTTGTGACATCATAGAACAAGCCACCTGTCTTTAGATTATATTCTATCACCTTTCAGCTCCGTGAACTTCTGCCACCTTGTGGGGGGGGGGGGGCAGTCTCTCTGCTCAGAGGCATCCTTTCGTACCTGCCACTAGGGGCGCCCTCACAGGGCAGCTGTTCTCCACTTCACACCTCGGCTAAAATAAGCTATAGAGTAAAGGCTAGACAGAAAATGAAATGCTTCTGTCAAAAAATGATAGTGACTGCTTCCTGGTGGCCTAGGGGTTAAATGTGCATGCTAACACCCCTGTAGCCCGAGTTCGATCCCCGGCTAAGCAATTAATAGATAATCAATGTGCTAGCAATATAAGTAGAAACATAATACAACAGTTCAATCTGAAGTGCAGTCAGAGGAGGAGATGCTACTTGGACTTCATGGTCCTCAGATTTTTGGAAGAATTTCAGTTTTTGCCAAACTCACAAAACAGCCAGGAACCTGGTTCTCGCCCCCAAACAAACCAAGTTGGGGCTGTGATATGGCGCTCTGCAGAGAAAAGCGAGTTGGGTTGTTAAATCACAGATGAACCCCAGGATTGCTTGCCTAGATGATTTACAGCAAGGGGTTCTCAGAAGTTAATGCCCTCTCTGAAACCCTAGATGGAAAGCAAGAACAAACAGAAAAGTTAGCTGGATTTTGTTTGTCTTACAGGAGAAAATTTGTCATTTTGGTCAGGTAGATGTCTCCCATCATCATGGATAGTTAACTTCTGGAATATCTTTTTCTGCCTCTGCCTGCAGGCACCCCACTTGAATGATCTCCCTGCCCCCTTCTTCCTCTGACCCGAGGTTGCAAGAGAAAGCTGAGACCGTGAACATGGCCGCCTCCCAATGCCGCCCACCCCATGCCGCCCACCCCAAAGCCCATCTCCTCTTTCTTCTCAGCACCACTCAGATTTTGCTTGGAGCCCAGGCCTTGGGAATGCACCCCGATTATTCCAAGGCCTTCCAGCTATCCCATTTCTCCTTGGCAAGCTACTGTCACATACAGCTTCCTCTCTCTAAGGAGAGATCTGAATTTTTAGGGAAAACTTTCTCCCAAGATACAAGGAAAGATGCTTATCAGGAAGCAGGCTGTTGCCTCTGTCTGACTCCCCTACTGGAAGGCAGCTGTGATACCTGACTCTGAGGACATCTTGGGATCATAAAAGAAAAGTTTGGGAAAATTCTACAGAAGCCTCTCAATGCTCCAAGATTATATATTTCCTGATAGACTGGAGATTCTATCTAAATGTCTTGAGATTTTAGCCTTTGGTCGCCAGGTTTTCTGACACTTGTCATTAAGTGCTTCTTAATTAGATATAATGAGACTCTAGAGATGGCTGTGATTTGCTTATTTGCTTATGATCTGGTTCCTAATTTCCTTACAAAGGGATTTGTGGCTAATCATGACAAGCATAATGGGGTCTCCTAAGCATTTGTGGGTGTGTTCTTGAACATCAACACAGTGTGGGGCAGGAGGTCAAGCCATCCAGTGCTCATGTTGAGGTCAGGCCCACTTCCTTAAATCTCTCAGACTCCAAAATGCTTGAGACCTCCATCTCCCCTCTTGTCCTGGGGGTTTCCATAATTAACTTGCCCGATGTCCAATGCTCAGATTCTGTTCCCTGGAAACATCACCCCATGCTACTTACAAATATTCCTGTTTTATAGCCTTAATTCCCTGGCTTGTATGATCATAGCTGGCACATTGACAAACCAACCCACAAATGTGTTTTCACCTAAAATATCTCAGTCGGTACCTTGTCATAACGTCTTAGGGAGATCTACCATAACCTGCAGAATTTCCAGCCAATCATTTAAAATTTTGGAAATCTCTATCATCTGTGCGAAAGCTGCCTCTCTTATCAGTGTGAGTCTTGAATCATACCTGTATGACTACAGACCAACACATACACCCCCCAAACCCATATGTAATCTAAGCTCAAATAAATGCACAAAAAGCTTTAAAAACAATGAACCATCTGCAGATTTCAGTGAAATATGCAATGTTAGCTCTCACCCTCATTGTTTGCTAGAAAGACTTAGTTGCCACCTTCCCACCACAGGCAGCTCACCCCCACCCCACACTCAGACACCGCCAGGAATTTGGGGGTGGGGAGATCCCTAGGTCCCAGGACTTCGAGGATACTCTTTGTCTTATGGATTCACTTTAACTTTGAGAAGCCCCTTCCCTGGATCTTAGTTTGTTGTGCAAAAGCATGCTTTGGATCAGACAATCCTACAATACCTTACTGTAAAAGGCTTCAGATTACTTAAATTCTACATAGGAATACAGGCAACAGAAGGAAATTTTGCCCTCCTTCTGTTAGAAGTTACTCAACTTTCAGCTATTTACCCAAAAAATAATATGGGTATCCCTCAATATCCTCAGAGTTTGTTTCCAACCTCTGCCCCCAAGCAAGGATGCTAAAATAGCAGATTCTCAAGCTTCTTAGATAAAATGGCATCCTCTCTGATACTTAAAAAATCTCTAGTTTATACTTTACACACAGTAAATGCTGTGTAAGCAGTTGTTATTACGTATTGTTTAGTATGGACATAACCATCAGGGGTCTCAAAATATAGCACATATTTTCCATCCGTGATTGAATCACAGATGCAGAAACTGAGGATCAAAGGGTCAAAGACTCTTGACCCTTGCTCTGCGCCAAATACTAAAATTTTATTCATTTTTGCACAGAAGAACTGGGTGTAGGCCACAGTTGCAGAGACAGAATGGGGTGCAGAGTAGGAGGATTCATTGAAATACATTGCTAAGGGGCCCAGCGGAGAGACAGGAGAGGTTTGCTGAGTTGTGTGGGTCGCTCCCTGGCCGGGGGTTGAATTCGTGCAGCCGAGGAGATAGTGCTGAGACTTAACCCCTAGGCCACAGAAGGCCCCTGTTGCAGATTTGGGGCTGAACTCCTGTGTCTTACCTCATTTCATTCTTCAGGTGGCTAAGCTTTATTACTCCCACTCCACAAATAAGCAGACAAGGCCAAAGGATTCCTCACCTGTGCCCAGATGAGCCACAATCCCCAGATCTAACCACTTAATTGTCACACCAACTCATCTCCAAAAGGTGTGCAGCGGGTTTCAAGCAGTATTTAAGACAATGTAAGAGAATTGTCAGAGTCTCAATTAATTGTAGGATTAACAGATTCAAGATTCTCTTTGCATCAGTCTAAAATTAAACAAGCATTTCAGCAAAGTGGATGCCTTTGTGAGGCTGTGTTTTGCTTCCAAGGGGAAATGGCTTCTTAATAAAGGGTAGATGAGAGAGGTTTAATCTGCTAAATTTGATCAGAGGATTCAGAGGAGACTTTTTATGTGCTGCCATGATTTGGATTTTCAGGAATTATTGCCACTGCATTCCATCACCATCCTTATGCACCTACTCAAAAGGTATTGTTAATCTGTTGAGTAAAGACCCGCTTACCCTCTGCAAACTATGGTTTTGCTTTGAAATCTCTATAATTAACACATTCACATTTCAGGCACTGGGTATTATTGAGTTCAAAGAAACAAAGATGTATTTCATTTTTTTTTTCTACAAATGATTCATCAATTCCACTCCTCCCGCCTACAACTGTCTAAATTTCAGTTTCCTAAGAAGCCACAGAGCATGAACCGGCATCCCCGCGTTGAGTCAGAGGACACGGGGTGTTAACCAGTCCTGCCAACACCACTTTGGTCTCAACCCTCTTAACCTGCTTTCCGGTGTAGGCGTCATTAACAAAGCTCTTTGCCCTTGGGCACTAAAAGAAAAAGACCCTGGTAACCCTACACCAGCTGTTCCACTTAAGTAACTACCTGATGGGAAGTTATCTTTCCGGGCTATCCTGTGAAGGGAGTGAAAACATTTGCTTCTGTGGCCCTGGCCAGCTGGGTAACCCTGGTCAGAGCTCCCTCTTCCCGAGTCCCTCGCCTGTATTTGGGTGACATCCACAAATACAGGGTTTTGTGTATGGGAGCACAAGATGGCATAAGCATCAGCTTAACACACACGTGTGCACGTGTTTAGTTAGACACACACACTTGCACAAGAAGAGTTTAGGAGGAAGTATTACTCCAAATGGACATGGCTCACCTAACCTTCTAGATGCATCTATACTCATTAGAAATATCCCGGGAATCCCCAGATAATAAGTTTAGAAACTTCCTCATCAATATTTTCTTGATTTGTTCGAGTAAATACGTTAAGTATCCAAATATTCACTGAGGATTTGGTTAAAAGAGCTATAAGCAATTTTTGTTAATGATTGAGATCGCCCCTGGCTGTCTTCTCCCGTCTTGACCAGTCGGCACAGCTAATTAGGTAGAATATTCCAGATAAATGGAAGTCCCTGCAGAGAGAGATAATTCAAGCCATTCCCCATTTTATAATGAACATTGTAAAAAAGTGATTTCTTCATTATGAAAGGAAGGGGCTGCCCAAAGGGGGTGGAAACCAGCAGGAAGAGTTCTCCCTGGGTTCTGCTGAGGCAATATTTTCAGCAGGCATGGCCTCAACATTTTAAAATGTTCTTTGAGGATTAAATAGTCCAACTTTTCCAAGCCAGTCATTTCTCAGCCCCAAATCCAAAGTGACATTTTGAAAGAGGCACGTGGAGAAAAAGAAGAAATAGCTGAGAGAGAGGGCCACGTCTGTGGGAATGTAGCTGAGTTCTGGGTCGAATCTGCTCATGTGTAACTCTGACCTGAGAGCACCCGGCCAGGACATTTCTTTTCTTTTCTTTTCTTTTCTTTTCTTTTTTTTTTTAAGATCGATTTATTTACGCTTACAGAACTGGGCACAAACCAGAGGTGTGGTGGGTGAGAGGCTTCACCAGAGACAGCGTGGGGAGCAGAACAGGCAGATTGACAAAGTACACTGCGGAGGGGAGCAGTGGAGTGACAGAAGTGGTCTGCTGTGTCATGTGGGTCACTCCCTGGCTGGGGATCGAACTCGCACTGCAGGGGCTTCGGAGAGCTTCATGATGCGGTGCTTTAACCCGTTGTGCCACCAGGGGGAGCCCCGGCCAGGACATTTCTATGGCCACTGGTAGGCGGGGTCTGGCTTGCCTTCCCTGTGCTCTGCCACACTGGGCACAGAGGACTGGGGACTGGACAGGGCACCTTCATTTCCCAGCTGCAGTTTCCCCCCCTGGGCGCCCAGCTGCACTCTGCCCCTCTCCTTCTGGGGTTCCGTGTGCTCCTTTGCAGACAAAGACTCCATCTCCAAGACTTCTGTCTCCTTCTGGAGAAACGGTGGGACACATTGATCTCCCCCAGCAGCTAGGCATACCTCCACGCACCCCAAAGATTCAAGGTATCCAATTTGCGCCAGGATGGGTGCAGTAGGCAGCCAGGGTCTGGCGCCGCTGTGCTCGCTGAAGGCGCTGTGTACACGTGTACAGCAGGTTCCCTGAGGAGTCCCAGATGACCAAGGGCCACCAGCTTCCCTGGCTCTGTGCTTAAGGAGACACGTGACTTGCGGCGGAAGGAGAAAGGCTTTCTTAACATGGAGACCTGACTTGCAGTCTGCTCTTTTACTCAGGGAGGTGGAAAAGCACCTTGATTCTGGAAATTTGGCTTCCTTCTCAAGTTTGCTTTTTGCTTTCCCCAGGAAACCTACTGCACCTGTCCCGGTGCTCTCGCTGACATGCGATGACTCTATCATGTGATCCCAGACTAGCCAATCCAAGCTGCCCCCCACCACCACCACCCGTCGCTACCTGCTGCCATTTCTACTTAGCTTAAGGTCCTTGCATCGTTGACCCCAACTCTTTGTTCACTTTGATTGTGACTTGGCTCTTTGCTCTTCCTCACGGATGCTACCTTTCTGTATGCTGTGTATATGCTGGCTCTGTGCTGGGCCCGGTACAGTGGACCCTGCCGATCTCTGTAACACCCTAGAAGCATGTGCTCCCCTACAGGCATGGAGGCCCCCAGATCGTAGCAGATGTACAGATTCCTCAGCAAGGACTGTTAAGAACTGGGCACCCATTGCCTGGCAGCTCAGTGCCCACCCTTTCCCCCTCCAGGATCACCCTCCTCAGGGCAGCCGATGCCGCCACGTGCTGTGCTGATGCAAGGTCATGAAAGTGTGACCTCCTTGTCCTGGGCTGCTCTTTAAAGAGGTGAGCTAGCATTTCAAAAATCAGCAGAGTAGACCCTCCAAAGTACAGATTTCCAGTTTTTCTTGAAACATCACAACAGTGGTTATCTCCACCAATACCACCTGCATTGAGCACCGTGGCCTCTTTAGACTTTGGTGGCTTGTTGGCATCTCTTCACCTCCACGGAACCCGTGTCTCAAGCTGCAGGCTCTTGCTGTTACCATGTTGTTTGTCTGATTTTCTTCTTTGAGTAGAAAAATAGTGCTTTCTATGTGTGCCCTTACAAAAAATGCAAAGAGAAAAGATAAGCCTAGAAGGTTATATATATTTTTTAAAGGGGGGGGGATTAAGAGGGGCAGGAGTGTTAGAAAGAAGCTGAGTTATCCTCTCTGATGTGTAATCAGAAGGGATATGTGGCAAAAACCCATCTTGATATCAGTCTGGTTTCCCTGGTACCTGTGGGAACTGAAGCCTGGGTGGCCTGGTCTGTGAACAGACCGAGGGATGCTATGAGCAGGTGTGGTGCTGAGGTGGCAGAAATGGCCCCAGATTTGGGGAGTGCAGAGAGAAGGGCCCCAGAAGGGAGGAAGGGTGCCTGGCCACAATGTGGGTCATGGCCACTGATTGAGATGACCCTCTGCAGGGTCACCTGGGAGTGGGCCCAGCTGGCACACCCCGAGATCTTGCTGTGTTGGCTTATGGCTCCCAGGACTAATTTCTCTGGAGTAAGAAACAAGAGACAGGCACAGGCCTGGCCTGGTTATTTCTTTGTATCTCTTGCAGTGGAAAACGGAGGGTGAGCCTTGTGTACACACTGGCTGATTAAATGAGGGCTCTCCCAATCAGTTAGAACCTTGTTCACATTAGGGAGACCCTAATACAGACCACAGACATCCATCTAACAAGAAGGGAAGAAGAAAACAAACAGAGGGCTTTAGAAAGAGTGGGAGCCACATACAGCATGAAAGGAAAGTAACCGCAGCTCACGAATGGAAAATGTCGTAACAATTCTGGGGGAAAAGAGGCAAAAATGAGTTTCCTCCAGTGCTACAGTTTCTCGTGAACAGAAAGGCCTTTGGACACCGTCTGGAGGGAATTGAAACTCACTACTCTGGAAAATCAGTTCATGAGGATGAGAGAACCTCACGGCTCTCTGCTCGGGCCCGCCCTCCCCTGACACCTCACTTCACTTCCCAAGCATTTTTGCAGAAAAGGGTAGACACGTCTGAGATTTATATGAATCGCTTAGAATTTGGCTAAGCCTTTACTTCCTCTTCGTTCCTGCCACAACTGTCTTAGGAGGGTTTCTCTGAGTTGCTTCTTCAAACTTACCGCCTTCTAGGCTGAGACCTATTCCTTTCTGCAGCCTCTGTGATTTTCTTTCTTTTTTTTTTAAGATTTATTTATTTGTGCATACAGAAATGGGGTACAGCCAGAGGTGCAGGGACAGTGAGAAGATTCACCAGAAAGAGTGGGGAGCAGAACAGGCAGCTCGATGAAGTCCACTGCGGAGGGGAGCAGTGGCGAGACAGGAGAGGTCTGCCGTGCCGTGTGGGTCAGCTCCAGGGTGGGGATCAAACTCACACTGAAACGGCCACACTTGGCCTAGCCTCGCAGAGCAGCATCGTAATCCACTGTGCCACCCCTCAGTGACTTTCTTTAAAAAAATCACCTAATGCCAAAGGAGTTTGATAACTTTCTAGACACCCGAGGTATGTGGAGGATGCCATATTGTAACCCCCCATTGGCCTGATCTGCTCCCCGCTCTGTAGGGGAGTCAGTGCCTTCAAACCCACGTTACCCCTTGGCACGCATTCCAGAAGAATGACTGGACTCCCTCTGTGTCTTTTGGGGGAACAGACCCTTCAAGCTGGCCTACGAAATACTGAGTCTCTGGAGTCCTAGTGATTAGACTTTCTCCACCCTGCTAGACCTCAAATTTTTTTAGAAATCATCCAACATACCTAGCTAGCATCCTAGACATAGCACTTACATATTTTCTCTGCCTGCCACTCATATTTGATAATTAGGATAGAATATTAAACCCAAATGATGGTTTCATTTAACCGCTTATTAAAGTAAATGAAATTCCATTTAATTTCTCATAACTGGGGAAATTAAGTTTCAATAAAAATAAATTCTTCCCCAATTCCTGAATATAAGCCAACTGCTTCAACCAGTGATCAGATGAAGGAATACACCGTTTTTTTGTTGCAATCAACAAAACAAAACGCTATGTGATGCTTGATCTGAAGACATTCCCAAGGTCATTCTTGACTAGTGCTATACACTGTGCTATGAGAACGGAGAGCCCCACTATCTCTAAGTGCTAATGGATACCTGGGGGTGATGGAGAGACCCAAGAACCAGCAAGTGCAAAGCAAAGAGGTTTAATATATTCTGAAAAACTCCTAGAGCTCAGGGCATTTGAGCTGGTGGGCAGGGAGGCAGCAGGTCGGAGGTTGTGTGGGGCAGGAGGTAGACAGCAGGGCAGCAGGTAAGAGAGGACAGGACCTTGCAAGGTGACTAAGGACTTGTGGTTCTTGTCTGGTGAGTGCTGAGTTGCTGAGAGGTCTAAGGAGAGAGGAACTTGGTAACATGTCCACTGTACTTCCACAGGGAGAAAGAAATGTAACCAAGAAAATGTTAAGAGGCTCCTGTAGTGACGCAGAGGAGAGATAACAGGAGCAGTAATCAGGTGGGAGACTAGGGGCCGGTGGGGTCAGATTCAGGCAAGAGGAGCCGCCAGGCCCGAGAGCATCAGAAATGTTCAGTGACAAGACACAGCTGAAGTGTCTGTGTCCAGAGAGCCACTTCTCTGGTCATTTCATTCACTCCGCACTGGCTCGCGGCGTGTGATCTTTATATTTAACCTGCAAACCTAACTAACAATCTCATGCTTTCAGCTCCAAATGTTACCAAATCCCTTGGCCACATTTAAACACAAATTAGTAGACGGTGCTCCCTTTAATTCCTCAGTCCTCCGCTTAATCACACATAAAACTTTCCAGTAGTTTTCAAAGTCCAAGAGTCTTTAAGGTCTCAGCCTTTTAGAGCGTTCGTTTTACTGCTGTTTCCTCTCATTCACAAGGCTAATTTTAAGCACAGGCTGTTGATTATTGTAAGTTGGTGATCATGCTACAAAAATACATCTCTCAATCATGTTGAGAATTGAAGAGTAGACAGAGGAACAATGGAAATCTGGTCCTTAAACAATGCAGGGGTGAAGGGTGCCAACTTGCACATTGCCCCAGGAGCAGTCAAAAATCTGTGTATCACATTGACTACCCAGAAATTTAATTACTAATAGCCTTGTGCTGCCTGGGAGCCTCACCAGTAAAAGTTGATTGAGATGATTTTGTATGATATATGCAGTCTATAGTATATGCCTGTAATGCAGTAAGCTACGGGAAAGAAGATCTGATTTTTAAAAATCATAAAGACAAGAAAATACATGGATAGCCCTAGATGGAATTTATCAATACTACATCCTTGACTTCCGAGGAAATCCATGTGCTGAGTAAGTGGATCCTCACCTCTGGCTCAGCTCTCTGGCCGGCCCCCGTCTGAGTGCCAGACCAGGGTCCCCAGCTGCGAGGGGGTGTGCAACCTGCTTCTGTCTCCGGCTTGAGGCTTCCAGGGATCTTGGCGGAGGAGAACGGCTGAATCGGGGTCCAGGCAAGCTGGCGGAGCCGAAAATAGCTGGGAAGTTGCCTTGGCCTTCATCTCACACACCGACTTCCGTTTCAGGACCAGAACCTGGAAGTGTCCTGACTGCAGGAAAGATGAAACTGGAGGAGGGAATAACTGACCACGAGGCGTGTTTCAGTTCCTGTCTGGGGAGTAGCAGCTGCAGCGAGCAAGAAATAGGAGCTTTTTGACCCACTCACTGAAGGCTGGGCCCTGGACAGAAGAGCTGATGAAATGTGCCCAAACTGCAGTTCTGGGGAGGCAGGGCCCGGGCACCCCCACGGCTTCTGTGTGGGCCCCGTCTTAAACCAGCTGCCCCCATTGTTCTCTGGCTGCGTGGCAAGCAGGTGAGGGAGCAGATGAACCGGGCAGCTCCGGGGGTGGTGTCCATGCCAGCCAGCCGCAACTGACTGTGGCCAGCCCAGCCCAGCCCTTGAGCCCTGCACCCTGTGGGGGTGGGGGTGCCCTCCAGACTAACAACAGCCATCCCTGCCAGTCAGCCATGGCTCCAAAGACAAGCACCTCTCTCATGCCTCTGGCCCTCAGCACTGACATCTGCAAGTAGCTTTGAAGTGTCCCTTGCTGCATGAGGGCTCCTGGCAGGGAGTCAGGTAAGGCAGGGCAAGAATTGATGCCCCGCTTTTAAATGTAAAAAGCAGAACAACTGGCTTTCAGTCCCATATTTCCACTCCTCTGCCCTCTCTGTTTTGCAAATAAGTGGGACTTCAGAAATATTTATTGAACATACAGTTTCAGGTGCCCGAATGGAAAGTCCAAAATACAGATGTTCTCATTCTACACCAGAAACAGACACCGAGCCAAATCTTCTGTGGACAGGGCGCGAAGCTGCTCGAGGCGAAAGGACTTGTCTTTCTAGACCCTTGAATCCTGCCCCTGCCCGGAGAAGTGTGCGCACGTGACCCCTGGGATTATTTTCCTGGCTGATTGACTTAGAAATGATGACTGCGAAGTGGATATTACATGTTTGCCTGCATCCGTTGTCCGGCCAGGTATTCCTTAAAAGATGAACAGCTTGGCCCCTTCCTGGGGGCGCAACGGGTTAAAGCGCAGCACTGTGAAGCTGTCCACAGCCCCTGCGGCACAGGTTTGATCCCCGGCCAGGAAGCTGACCCACAGGACACAGCAGACCCCTCCTGAATCACCCATTGCTCCCCTCAGCAGTGTATTTCATCAATCTGCTGTTCTGCTTCCCACTCTGTCTCTTGTGAATCCTTTCACCCCTCTCTCTGGCCTGTACCCCATTTCTGTATGCATAAATAAATAATTTTAAAAAAAATCACCTGATGGCAGAGAAACATTGACACTCCAGCTGGGACAGGTATCAGCTTCAACGCTGGCCCTTTGGGGAGGTAACCAATGTCACCCCTTACTGCCTGGTCAGTCAGAACTCAGGGGTTCACCTTCATGAGCATGTTGTGTGGGTCAGTGCTGAATTTAAGGAACTACCCATCAACTTGAATCAGACTGATTACGACGCCTCTGAACCTAATTGGCAAAACCTAACTGCATTCATGTTTTATTAAAGGCAACTTTCATTACACAGGCATTGCTGTCACAAAAATAAATTACATCTGCAAGTACTTAGGTATAAAATTTTGCAGATAACTTCCAGTCGTTGGTAATTTTATATTAGAAACTGTTTTTCCAATACATGCTAAAACTTTGTTCATTGGTATTAAACATGCTTTACCTACCACTCTCGGAATATTTATGGGATTTGTAATATAACCTTTTTTTCTTCTTTAGAGATTTAGTAAACTGTTTTCTGCCAACTTTATTTTTGGCAGCCTCCCTAGGCCCTTTGGAAACTATAAATTGGTTTGCATTTTATATTCCACTGTTTACCATTCCCCTCCTCAGAACAGATTCCAATCCATTTTTTGAAGGAAAAAAAAAATTAGTGGTAGGTGTTGGCTGTAAAACAAGTATGTTCTTCTTGGAGATACAACCGATGACTCACATGGCCCTAAAGATGGGAGGCAGGTCAAAGGAGACCCCCTCACTGTCTACCCAAAGTACAAAGACGGTTCCCACTCTGCGAAGTTTTGCTGATTCTCCCTACAGGGTTCCCCAAGTCCCTTTCTCCTCATTGTTCCCCTGACTCACAAGATGTGACTGGAGTTGCTTGTTACCCCCTCCATCCTCCAAGAGAGATCTTTGCATGACTCAAGAACGCTTTTGCCAGCCATAAACATTGACTAATCGTAGTTTGAGAAAACAAAGCTCTTCTTTTGCAGATAATTCTAGACTCGCCGAGCTTTACAAGGATGGCACAAAGTCCCCGGTTCCTCTCCACCTGGCACCTCCACCATTAAACTCTCACAGTACCAGCTTCAGAACCGTAGGGCACTTCCGAAGTGGGAGAGACGAACGTGGCTAGAACACTGCTCGCTGATCCACGGGCTTCTCTTGGCGTTCCAGGTTTTCTGTGAATGTCTTGTTTCTATTTAGTGTTTAGTCCAGGGTCCCACGGGGCGTTTCATGGCTGTGTCATCCTAAACCCCATGAACAATGACAGCTGCTTCATCTTTCTTTATCTTTTATAACCTGGGAGCTTTTGAAAGCTAATGGCCAGTTTTTGTTGTTTTCTTTTTGTCCACTTGTCCCCAGTAGGAGCGTGTGTGATCGTTTTCCGTGGTTAGACTAGGGGGACACTTGGCTGCGGAAACTATCCTCAGGACACGTGACCTTGATCAGGGGCACATGATGACATTGGGCTTGGAGCACCTGGCAATGGCGCTCCTCCTCCTCTCCCCCCTCCCCTTTACATTAATGCATATTTCTTTTAGGGAAAGATATTTCCCTAAATATCACATGCCTGCCTACTAATTTTAACATCTGTCAGGGTACCATGTCTGCATCAGTGTCATTGTGCTATTCTAATGGTGATTTTTTATTTTTTGTATGTATCTACCATCATCGAATGCTTATGCAAGAAAGAGCTGTCCTTTCTATTTCTTACTGTTACTTATCCAATATAGCTGTTCATTTCAAGTCTCTCTGTTTACTCTTCAGTTTGCAGCAATCCTATCATTATTTATTTTGTTGCTTAAATTTTCTCCCAAAGCTCTGGTCATCGGGAGCCTTTGCAGGTTGGATCTTGTAGCCTTTGCATCTATATGTGTTCCTTTCTTTCTAAAAATGTCTCCATAGTTGCCAGGATTGAACATGTACTACAGACTCAGCTTGGATTTCCCCACGTTGGCCCTGTCATCAACCACTGTCCAAGGAGCTTTGTTTCTTCTTGTTGGAGAACATTTCAGTGTGAGGAACACTACCTGATCCTGGTGTGCTGCTGTCTTTATGACTTTTTGGGCAGCACAGCTAGGAGAGGTGTGTCTACTCACCCACATGTGCATTTCTGACAACCATTGATCTGTTTCCGGTTTCTATTGCTTTGCTTTTTTCAGAATTTCATTAAGTGGAATTGTCTCTTTGGGGTCAGCTTCTTTCTCTTAGTAAAAAGCATTTAAGATACAACTCTGTTTTGTGTTAAGCCATAGCCTAATCATTTTTCATTGTTGAGTAATATTCCACTGAGTGGATTTACCATATTTGTTTATCTTTTCACTAATTAAAGTACACTGGGTTGTTTCTTTTACATGTCATACATTCAGTGTCATATCCTAAAAACTTTAACTCAAAACCATACAAGTTTTCCTTATGGTATCTTCTAGAAGTTATGTAGATTTATGTTTATATTTAAACTATTGCCATTTTACATCCCTAAAAGTTTAAGAGTTTTTGTTTTAGTTATCAATAGTGAGTGTGGAAAATAGTTTGCTACTCATCATAGCCTGTTAGAAGCAGAAGCAGTAGGCCTGTTTTGATAGCTGTAGAAGACTTGGCCCTTCTTTCTCCTTCTGAGAGCTTCCAAAGAGACCTGACTACCAGCACCTGTAAACCTCGGGGCAAAGACCCAGACCCCCCCTCTCTTATCTCTACAAAAGGGCCTAAAGTTCTTAAATAACTACACCCAGTCCAGAAACTGACTTTGGAACTTCTAGCTGAAAACAAGCTTGCAGCACAGAAAGCAACCTGGGGATATAAAATGTGATCCAGCACAGAGTGTTGGAAGAGGTAGGGTTTGCAGAAGTGGCAATGAGAGCAAGCCAAAACCTTAGTAAGTTTCCCAAACTCGGCCCTCCTTCTTTCCATATCTGGGAGCTTCTGAGTCTTGCAGATTTGACTTTTAGTGCACCCTTATATTTATTAAGTACTTTCCATATGCTCTACTAATCCTCTAGTTCAAGATACCTTATTAGCAATGCACTAAAACCTGCATTGATTTCCTAAGACTGCTATAACAGAGCATGGCCAACAGTGCTTTAGAACAACAGAGATCCATCATCTCATGGTCCCATGAACTCAGAAACCGGAGCTCAAAGTTAAGGTGTTGGCAAAACCATGTGACCCCCACAACTCTAGAAAAGTATCTGTTTCACATCTCTTTCCTATATCTGGAATTTCCTTGGCTTGTGGCAGTATAACTCCAATCGTGATATTCTCTCTACTGCCAAAACTAATAAAGAAAACACAGTCATCACTAGTTGGGGCTCTCCGATATTACAGACCCAATAGGATATGCTGTAGAGGTAAAGATAGATGTGAACATGGAGATAGATCACAAGGAGGTGCCTCTCAGAATTATGGGCTAAATAGGTTGAAAAGTTTTAGTTAGCAAACAGGAGATCAGCTTGCTGATGGTAGAAGCCCCGGTCCAAAACCAATAGCCGCAAGATCCAAGAAGGATCAATGCTTCAGTTCAAGTTGAAAAGCAAGAAAAGACCGACGACCTAGCTCAAGTAGTCAGACAGGGAGAGTTCACTCTTTCTCAGCCTCTTTATTCTAGTGGCTTCAAATGACCACCTGAGACCCCACCCATATTAACAAGGGTGATCTGCTTTATTCAGTATCCAGAATAACCTTTGCCCAAATGTCTGGTATGCCTCAGTCAAGCTGACATAAAATTAACTACCACAGTCCATCCCTTGTCAACTTCACGCTGTAGCTAATCTCCAAACTAAGACAGTAACAGGGTCGTAGTTCTGACTAGCATGATACAAGCATCCTGCATACAAATGAACATGCACTGAGCACCCCCTGGGTGGAGGTGAGGGCTTTGAGAGGTGTTTACTCTTCTTCTCCATATTCTGTAGCTTAAACACTATGCTATAAAGTCAATACCATCTTAAGATAAAGGGGTACAAGTGAGAGGGGAGAAGAAAGCATAGATAGATAGATATACAGACAGTCACACACACACACATTCACTCCTGTACACTGTTCATAACTATGTAGCTATGACACTGAAACAGAAGGAAACAGTCATGAGAGTGCAGTCTTCATTTCTGTCATTGATTGCATCATTCTGCCTGATATCATCACTGCTTTCTTCACGACCCAACCCCCACTTCTTTTGCCCTCAGCAAATGCCTCAAGTTGGCCACAGCTCCTTACCTGGTGGGGTGGCCTAAACCTTCATTCCTGACCAGTAGGCGCCAGTAGTGGTCTCGTGGAAGGAACTGTAGCTTTCCATGGCTCTGAGGGATCGCCTGTACTCTAGACCATCTCTCCCTTCCCACCACCGTGGAGCAGTCGTTAGTTTCCTCTTGATAACCGGGATCAGTGGCTCCGTCATCACAGTAAATGTCTTCACCGCCTGTTGACTCAGCAGCGTGAGTGCCCAGGCGGGTAGGCGGCAGCCCAAGCTCCAGTTCAATGGAGTCTTTGTTGTGTCTCTGAGGGCAGCCTTCCTTCCTTTGGAATCAGACCTCTAGGTCAGAAGAGCATAAGGTCACAGGAAAGGAAGCCAGAATTTTGCTAGTGGATCGCTGGATATAGTAGTGGGTGGCACCTTCTGAACCCCTTGATTCCCAAGCCCCAGGATCCTGACTATGGGAGGAATATATGCCAGGCACTAGCTCAGCCCTTCAGGGCTTTGCCTCCTAGCTTCTCTGGAGCTTGGTAGCTTTTCTGCCATTCTCTGAAGCTGCCGGCGAAGCTGGGGAAAATTGGTAAGACCAGTGAACACCTTGAGCATGGGCTTCCTGTACTCCCACTGTGGAGTGAGTTCCTTGGCCAGAACCAGTGCAGGGTGAACTACCGTGAGAGTGGAGACTGTGCTCTCTTGGCCTGCGGGTGGGGGTTGGGCAGAAGCACTGAATGATGGGGAGGCAAATCCCTATCTACAAAATGCTGCTGCCCCTTCCATGGTGGAAGTTGTCATGAGTGGTCAACCAGCCAGCCAGCTGGGTGACTCATCACCTCTGGAAGCGGTACATGCCAGGTGTTAGTTTCTGCAGATGGGCAGTCGGAAGTGGCTGTGGGCAGGTGGGCTTGGGTGCGTGGAAGTCCGTGGGGCCAAGTCATGCCGCACCTGCCACCTTGCTGCATGGCCACACTGGCCCCTGGAGTGACAACAAGAGTGACTGGGGTAAGGCTGACTGGAAGCCACAGAACGGACCACATGATACATTTGAGCACTGAAATTCTCCTCTTCTGAGGTCACCGTTAGGTGAGCATTCAGTAGGATACAGACCTCTCCCATTCAGAAAGATCTGTCCACACACCACTTCCCCAAATGTCCTTGTCGCCCATTTTCCGATTGTATTCCTGCCCAGTCCCTGGCCTTCCGGCCAAACCATTGGCCCGGCCCACTGCAGAACCACACCTCTCGCCACCTTTCCTGCCAAGCTAAGTGAACAGCCAGGCGTGCTGGTTGAAGCCAGGCCTGCAGGAAGGAGTCCCCTTCAGCCTTCTCCTCCCGGAATGCCCCAGAAAGCAGTGCTGAGCCTGGCCACCTCCCAGTGGGGACTGCACAGCATACAAAGCCTCTGTCACCCAGACCCCCGCTTCCTCCTCCTTTTCCAACTGATTACGCCTGGTTCTCATCACAGGCAGCGCCCCACGGGGCCACAGGTGTGGGCTGGGAGACGGAAGATGGTGTGGCCTGAGTGAGGACTGTGGGCACTCGGGGCGCCTCTTCTCATAACTTCCTGTGCCCTCAAGGCCTGCTCAGCGCAGTCACTTACATACTGTCTGGCGCTGGGGTGCCGCCGTGCACGCCCCCACATTTTAGTGGGTCAAACAACACCCAGTTCACGATGGCAGCTCAGGTCAGGCAGCAACGTGGTGGCCCGTGGTTATGTATTCAGTCTCCAGGCCTAGGACGGCCAAAGCTGTTTCTCCAAAGGGAAGTAGTTACGTGTGGAATTTGGCAGGGCCTTGCTCCCAGATCCTAAGGGTGTGCACTGCACTGCGGGCTGCCAACATCTAGAGGGCTCCACAGTCGCCACTGGTCACCTGGGCCACGTGTCTGAGCAGCTTGCCCAGCAACTGGCCCTATTACTTTTTCCTGGGTCCCCCTCAGAATTAGCAGCTTTGAGGGTCCCTTGATAAATGGCTGAAAGAGCACCTTGAAATGAAATAGCGCCTCTGCCTCGATGCAAAGAGGATCATGAAGCATTGTGCTTGTGCTCTGGCCATGGGAGGTTGGGAGGGGGCGTCCAGAGGCAGCCGCCTAGCTCAGAAAAGATGGGAGGTCCAGAGGCAGCTGCCTAGCTCAGAAAAGATGGGGGGTCCAGAGGCAGCCGCCTAGCTCAGAAAAGATGGGGGGTCCAGAGGCAGCTGCCTAGTTCAGAAAAGATGGGGGGTCCAGAGGCAGCCGCCTAGCTCAGAAAAGATGGCTCAAACTATCAGGGCCCCTGGTCCCCTAGAAGTATCACTGAGGTAGAAAGACTCCCCTGAATCTTCGTCCAGTTCAGTGAGTGACCTTCGGGCATGCAAGCGTCTTACCAATAAGCCAAGAACTGCGTCTTCTTGCTTCCCCAATCCAGTCACTGTATTGGCCTCGGCCCCGAGGGTGGGAGTGGTGTTCTGTCGATGCGGAAGGGGACAGAGATCTCTGGGAACTAAATCTTGACATAGGGTGGAGAGTCGAATTTTCCCTGAGGCTGGACGCAGGGCTGGCAAGCTGACAGCAAAGTCTGTGGTGGGTCCCACAGACGGACAGAAAGGGGAGCTTGCCCGGTGCGTAGCTGCCTAACAGGTACAGCACATTCTCAAACAACTCAACACAGGTGCCCAGCAGCTGCAAGGGCGTCCCACCTGGTAAGGCTGGTGGTCACCTGCTGTCACCCTTTGGATCTGTCTGCCTTCTCCTGAGGCCGTGAGACAAGCTGAAGGGGGTGAGGTGGGACTCAGGCGTGGCCACATCGTCCTGGGTGCGATGGCTTCCACTTGGCCTTTGGCACTCTAACAACCTTCCCTGCACAGGTCTAGAGCCAATGTAGGGTTCTACCTGCTGCAGTTGTCCAGTCCCGTCCTCCACCCCGGAACTCAGGCCAACCGCAGGCGGATTCAGGAGTTCACTGAGCTGAGACAGACCTGAGCAAAGGCTCAGTCAAGCACCCAGACTCCGTAAGCCGCTACGCTCACTGCAGGCGACAGGGGCGCTGGGGTCTCCTGGGGTCAGTGTCGGGAGGCAGCCGACGTCCTGTCGTCCCCCAAGCTCTAGTGACTGCTTTCCCCCAATGCAGTCACCGGCGTAGGTCCCACTGGGAAAGACTGGGGAGGTCAACAGAATATATTGTGACTAGTTGCGGGGCTCCCTCGAGGAGCCCCAGTCTGCCCTTCACTCCACCAGGGACTCGCCAAGCGCTGGCCACACCAGGCAGACCCCTCGGCCCGGCCATCTGGCTGCTGTCCGTGTGACATGCTGGCCATCCCACACGGCCGCGGGGTGCCTCTGGCCCCCCCAGGATCCAGTCCCTGCCGCTGCTTTTCGGTGTCCCACGTGACATCCCCGTGGTGTGGCCTGGCCTCCAGAAGCCAGCACAGACCTCCCCTCACAGACAGAGTCTTGGTGCTGTCTGGCGCTGTCCGAGCTCCTCGGCCGGCCCGGCCCTCCCAGACCCGTCTCGCCTCCAGGCCTTCATCAGCGTCCCCTCCAGAACCCCCGCCAGGTCCTTTTCATCCCCGAGGTTCATCCCTGAGGCCCTGAGTGGTGAACTAGACGGGACAGGCGGTTGCCTCCCTCCCTAGGCCTCTGTCTGTGTCCGGCTCGAGGTCCTGGGTGCTGCCTCCCGCCTCCCCCACTCCCACCCAGGGCCGCGGTCCTGGCTTGGCGTCTCCATCTCTCTGTCTGGTGCTCAGGAGACCGCACACTAGCCAAGTAGGAGCGGAGCAGCGGCTGGGACGTCAGGCCCTGGCTGCCCCCAAGGGTGCAGTGGGCAGGCCTGGGCCCTCTCAGGTCCTCCAGAGCGCCCTGTGGACTCGCCTGGGCTCTGCCTCTTGGAAAGCTGCATTTTCTGGTGTCGGCTAATCGCGAGGCGGCGACTCAGCAGGGTTACACACGAGCTGCTGTGAGACGTGAAATCAGAGCCAGGCGGGACCTCCCGGGAGAAAGCCCGTCTATAAATCGTAAACCCTTAAATGAATGGCTTAGAGGCGCGGGCCGCCTCGGGTTAGGGTTAATTGGGTCGGGTACAAAGAGTTTTATGTTCATAACTTACTGTCCATCCAGCCTCTTCCTGGTTTTCTGAAAGTTATTTTGCTCTGGGGCAAATTTGTATTTGCTTTTCTGACAATGATCGGTCTGAAGCTGAACTCTTTCCAGCTGCTGGGAACTCATAACCTGGTCAGTATCTCCAGACTTTCCCCCTCCCGTGCAGCCACTTCAGATGAGGCCGAGCGGAGCTGGAGGTTTCTGTTATTTTTCTGAATCCTCATCCTCGGCGCACAGGATTGCTTTTCTCTTTTAAAGGCCTCAGGTCAGTCCGGCCCCCTTTTCGGGCTGTCCCTTGCTGAGCACGTCCCAAGACCATTGTCTGCCGAGACACCTGTCCTCTGTGTGGAGCTGGAAGCTGGGACCAGCAGCTAAGCGTCTGCCCTCGGCCCACCTGGGCCGGAGCCAGGGCGCCTGTCACTGTCACCGTGGCCTCCTGGGCAGGACGGACCTGGCTGCCGATCAGGGTTTGTGTTGCCGTGTCAAAGCACTGACCGTCCGCGCCCAGTGAGCGCACTCACAGTCAGGGCAGGACGCTCCCCAGTGCCGTGGTTGAAATCACAGGCGTTGGAGCCGGACAAGCAGGGTACAGATCCCACCCGCACCTTGGCAAGTCAGGTATGGGCTCTGTGACTCAGTTTCCAGAACTGCAAAGGACACCCACGATTTCCTCGTCACCTGCATTGTCTCAGGAACTTAATGATCAGACACGTGGGAAATGGTTAAAGCTGGGCCTGCAACTTCATAAACAATCAAAAAAGTGTTAGCCATTAAGATTTTAGTTGAGTGGTAAAAAGAGTTCCCAGCTGTAAAGCTGTCATTTTCTAAATAACCTGCTCACAATAAAACCCGCTTTTCTCTTGAAATGAAACATACGCATCATGCGAGTCACTGTGGTCTCTCCTCCAGCTGCAAGGACAGCTGGCCCCGGGCACCCAGAGAGAGGCACAGGCTGCAGGCAGAGCTGAGCGCAGCCCTGGGCACTGTCACCCAGGCAGCCACAGGCTCCCTGCTCCCTGCTCTCCACGCTGGACACAGCCACAGCCCGGGCTGCGTGGACAGACCCGCTCTCTTGGGGCAGCTGGAACTTTTCTCTTTGCAACTCGGAAGACTGACTGAAGGAGCCCACGGCGAGAGAGAAGACTGTCCCAGAGAGAACACGCGTGAGACCTTGTGGCACCGGGAAGAAAAGGCCGGGGTGCTTCTGGCCCCGACTTACCCACTTCTCCTTCCGGGAGGTGCTCTGCGTCTTCCGTTAGACGCGGCTGTGCTCGTGCAGGTGGGTGCAGACCTCCATCCCCGGCGGGCGACGAGCCTTGGTGACGCCAGCTTCACAGCCGCCGGAGCTGGGCAACCTCCCTTACCTCTTCATGGGACACTGATGCCAGTGGTGGAGCCGGACACAGGCTCGGAAAAACTTCCACGGCAAGAACAGAGTGAGGATTTTTCCTCATCAAAAATATTACGGAGCCGGGGAGGGGGCTGGTGGCGCACAGGCTAAGACAGCTCTGGGAAGCTCTCCACAGCCACCACAGCACCTCACGAGTGAGCGCCCCAGCCAGGGAGTGGCCCACAGGGCTCAGCAGACCTCTCCTGACCCACCCGCCTGCTGCTCCCCTCAGCAGTGGGCTTCAGTCCATCTGCCCGCCCTGCTCCCCACTCTGTCTCTGGTGAATCCTCTCACCCCCCACACCTCCATCCTGTACCCCGGTTCTTGTATGCATACATAAATAAATCTTTAAAAAATAATGTGATGACAATAGAGGGTTTTGTCTTGCTTACTCTGACTTTGCTCTAGGTCTGCTACTTGCGAAAACGGAGTTGGTGAGTGGCATCCTTCCTCCAACCAAGAACAGCACCAACCCACAGAGATGTTAAGCTAGGAACTGCCCAGCACGCTCTAGGTTAGAGCAGTAAACTGCTTAGACATTTTCCTTCATCCCTCAAGACCAGAACGCAGCACTCGTCGGCAGAACCACTGGGAGGACGAAGCCGGGAACGGCGCTGGGTCCCAGCCGACATGGCAGCGTGGCTGGCGGGCACAGGGAGGGAGAGACCATGCGGGCGGGCCTGGTGCCCTTTTCTCCCTCACTACCACGAGGGGCTGCGCCTCGCCCCTGCCTGGGTCTCAGAGTCCCCTCAAAGCCCTGGACTCTGCCCAGACCCCCCGGGTGTGTAGGGGTGGGGACGCTCCGGGGTTTCTAAAGTCCCCAGCTTCCTGCCTGTCCCAAGACAGTCATTTGCCAGACACGTCCGCAACCTGGACGCTTTCAGCAGGAGACGAGCTAAAATGCACTGAGGTGGAGCCTCGCAGGCCAGTAGCAGCCTTCCCTTGGTAGAGACGCTGCCCTGTTCCTCAGACAGAAGATCGAGATGGAATTTTTCAGTGCTCAAAACACCACTTCTCAGTAGCTTTCCATTGAGCTAATCTGAACTCTCACTCGATCCCTTCAGACCATTTGACCCTGGACAGTGATTTCGCTTCCCTAAGCTTCAGCTTCCTGTGGGTGCCGTGGGGTGCTGGGGGCAAGTGGCAGAGAGGGTTGTTGAGGGGCTGGTTAAGGCCGAGCACTGATTCCTGGCACAAGCTCCCACGCCACGGGGAGACGCTGAAGCAGCCGCTGCGTCCATCCTCAGGCCCTTGAGCAATCGCCCCGCTATTTTTAAACTTTCTGTTCACTTCCCCTCCCCAGCCTTACCCTTCCCCGACTTCAAACCCTGGAGTCCAGCTCCTTATTCAGGTCAGCTATTTCAGTTTTGGGTTGAATGGTCTAGACAGGAACCCAAAAGCGCCCAGTCTGCACCCCAGCCCCCTCCAGGCCTCACGATGCTCCACAGCAGGCACCGGGTGTGGGGCTGACTGGGGAACTTCAGTCGGTGAGCCCATCACGCGTCTGTCTTGGGCTCAAGCCACAGAGCGGGGCACACAGAGGGCCTCGGTGGACCATAAAATGCCATCGCACAATCACTCTTAGATGCTCATTTCTTTGCTTTTCTTCTTTTGGGGGGGGGGAACTTGTTCTATCCTTAAGAGAAGTTTCTGGAACCATGGCAAATTCCTCAGCTACCTAGAACAGGACAGTTAAATCTGATCCCGGGGGCTCCTCGGTCCTTGACACCTACTTGGGACACAGCTTCTCCTCACTTGTCTATTGATATGAAACCCACAGCCCAGACTCCCAGGCCCAGAGCGCAAGCACTGACTCAGCCCACGTGTCCATGGCTGCTGGCTGGACCGGGCGTGAGTTCCCAGAGAGCAGCCCATTGCCGAGAAGGGAAGCTCACCTTAAAGTCTTGTTAAACACATTTAACTGGCTGGTTTCTCCACATGCTCTGTGCCAACTGCCAGTGAGGGGTGATGCTTATCTTTTGGAGCTAGGGCACACGTGTCACAGTGTCTTACCTGTGGAATGAGAACTCTTGGGGTGCACGGGAGGAGACAGAAAGAATAAGGGAAAAAATTCCAGGAGGAGGGACGAGCAATTGGAAAGGTCATGGAGTAGGAATGAACAGGACACTTTAAAGGCCAAAGGGCAGGGAGGTCGCAGTTCCAGAGCAAGGAAGAGGAGGACAGTGGAATGTAGGTGAGCGCTAGGAGGGACGAGACCCAGGGGCGCAGCTCGCCATCCTCAGACGCCAAACCCCAGCTCGGCCTCGTGGAAACATCGTTCTGTTGTGCAACTCCAGACAAGCCCACAGCTGCGGTTCCAATACTCCTGGCCAGTACTGCTGGCCAACTTTGGAGTACTGAAGTTCCTGCTTCTTGAAGGCTCACTCGAAGAGTGTCCCCAACGCAGAAGTTAGAGGCACAGCTGCCGACAAGGCCAGGGCGGGCAGCACCCCAAGTGGCCACAGCCAGAGGGTGTTGGCCACCCGGACAACTCACACCATGCAACTTAAAATTTTACATTAAGTCACCAGCGCTTGACTTAATGCTTAATGCTTTGGTGACGGGGTTTTTCCATGCGTTAGGCATATGGACGCCCACAAAACACTTGAGCAGGCTGGATTTAGTGGGAGAACTGCTGTTTTGAAGCTTTTCCACGGTGACTCAAAACCTACCCCTGTCGGGACAGTCCCATCGCGGCTGCGCGCCCTGCAGATGTGTTCACCCTGCTGTGCACTTCTCCATCGTCCTAAAGCCGTGTCGCATGCAGCGTTCAAGTATTGAAAGAAGCACCTCGAAGCCCATGCGTTGTGCAGTGAGATGTTTGAAAATAATGTTTACTTCAACCCATGGCATCTTCTTGATGAGAAACAAGTTAACATACTGCCTTCCCTTCTGTCTTTAGCCCCAGGAATAGCTGGCCTTACATGAGCAATGGAATTTTGCTTTTGATTTAATAAACATCAGAAGTCAGGAAGATAGCAGAATGCATATGTGCCTCATTGCATTAGCTCCCAGGAGCGGGAGTAAAAGTGATGACTTGCCTGGAGAAATGGTTGGACCCTCCCTGGTGGCGCAACAGGTTAGGACCCAGCACTGCAAGCTAATGGCAGCTGCTTCAGTGCGAGTTCGATCCCCGGCCCCGGAGGTGACCCACATGGCCAGGCAGACCTCTCCTGACCTGCCCACTGCTCCCCTCAGCAGTGTACTTCATCGACATCTGCCTTTCTGCTCCCCACTCTGTCTCTGGTGAAGCCTCTCACCATACCTGCACCTCTGGCCTATGCCCCAGTTCTGTATGAATAAATAAATAAATCTTTAAATATGTAGATATAGATATAGATTTATTTATTTAAAAAAAAAAAGAATTGGTAGACTAGGTTTGCTGGGGAACTGAGCCTGGATGTAGTCAATGGGCTTTGAGAAGATGTAGCTAATGGGCTAGCTCTGAGCTGAGGTATTTAATGGCCAGCTTGAGACCCTCCAGAGCTCTTTCTTCTGAAAAGGAATTTGTTCTGGGGTGGGGGAGGCTAGAGTGCAGTTATGAGATACAAAACCTCCAGTCACTGCTCAGTGGACATAGGCATAGAATAAGAAATAAACTTTGGGGGGAAGGCAGTTAAATCCCTGCAATTTTGGGGTTCTTTGTTATTGCAACAAAACAACCTATGCTAAAGAAATTCTGAAATGTATATTTTATGGAATACTACACAGCTATTAAAAAGATGATGTAGCACTTTATGGGACAGATGGATGAACCTTGAGGTGAGTCAGAACCTTGAGATAAGTCAGAAAGTGAAAGACAGAAATCAGCTGGTTTCCCTGCTCCCTGAAATATAAAGAACAACAACAACAAATGTACTAGCAAAGCACAGCAGCGACAACCCTTAGATTAAGTGAAAATATATACTGATTACCATAGGGAATGGGGGCCTGGAGAGACAGGGGAAGGGATGGAGGGGGAAGTGGGGGAGTGAGGCTGGTGCACAGGTGCCGGAATGAAAATGTAACCCTGATGTTGTGCAGATATGTCAGTGACTGACAAATTAATCATAAAGGAAACCCTTAACCTGTTCTAGCTGGTCAGATTGAGGATTTGGTTAATAAACATCAGATTAAGGATTTGGGCCAGGGGTTGCCTTGCCCAAGAGCCCTTAGCCCCACCTGTTATACAACAGTAATCATCAGGATCGCCCACTGCACAGATAAGGTCAAGTGTTCGACTGTAGATCCACTGCTTTGTAATCTCTAAGTATAAATGTTTTATAAAACATGTATCAATATTTTATAAAAGCAGCTGATGTTTCCAGACCTAATGGTATTAATCTTGCCTCCTTAACAAGACCATTAAGTTCTTTAGGGAAGGGGACCTGGCCTTGGGGACTTTGAGCTCACAGATGCTCCAAGAGCATGCCTGCATTATTAGAGAGCACTTGCAGGTTCTTTTTAACATTTATTTTACTTATTTATTCATTCAAGAACTGGGGTGTAACACAGAGGTGCAGGGGTGAGAGGACTCACCAGAGACAGAGTGGGGAGCAGAACAGGCAGAACCACTGAAATCCACTGCTGAGGGGAGCAGCAGGGAGACAGGAGAGGTCTGCTGGGCCCTGTGGGTCCCTCCCTGGTCGGGGATCGAACTCAGGTCACAGTGGCTAACAATAGCCAGGTAGCACCGAGACTTAACCCCTAAACCACCAGGGAGGCCCAAGAGTATTTGATGGTCCTTACAGAATTATTACTGGATCACATTTAATGGGGGATGCTGAGGACCAAAAAAGTAGCTTTTTGACATAGGATGCCTTTTTCTTTTTTTAAGATTTATTATTCATGCATACAGAACTGGGGTACAAGCCAGAGGTGCAAGGGGCGGTGTGAGGCTTCACCAGAGACAGAATGGGGAGCAGAACAGGCAGATCGATGAAGTCCACTGCTGAGGGGAGCAGCGGGCGGGTCAGGAGAGGTCTGCTGTGCCATGTGGGTCACCTCCGGGGTGGGGATCAAACTCGCACTGAAGTGGCTGTGGCTGTTTGCAGTGCTGCGTCCTAAGCCGTAGCACCACCAGGGAGGGCCGGGGTGCCCTTTTTTACTGAGAATTTGGCTATAAATAGAATAGGGGGGTTTGCCTTACAACTTTGGAAGTAAAGCTGCTTACCTTTATAGAGACAAAACCAAGAGGTGTCTACCAGCTGATATTTAGTTCCTAAAGAAGGTGTGAGAGGAAGGAAGGAGGTTGGAATGGACTGTCCGTGACCCCAGGGATGAGAGATGGAAGTAAATCATGAATATGATCTGCACTGAAGCTGAGAAAGAGCCTATTAATGTCATGTAATCAATTTCAAAAAGATACAGTTGCACTTAGGGTATTTAAACCTTGGAGGTTTAAACTAAATCATACTTGTCACATGCACACAGTGTCACTAATGAGCTTATGTAAATATTTAATCTGCTCTATTTGCATTACTCAGCCCAGCTTACTGCCCTGGCCTCTCTTAACGCCATAATCCAGCCACACAGACCTGCTGCAGTTTCTGGAACTCACCATGCTCGATTCTGCCTCCTCAGTTTCCCTGTCTGGGTTGCCCTTTCTACCCACTAAACATGCCCCTCAAGGCTCAGCTCAGAGACATGCCCCTCTTTGGAAAGCCTTGCCCAAACCTCCCACAGATCCTCATGCTCATCAAACGTTCAGTTTCATCCTCTGTGTCTCCCTTACACCTTGCTGACATTCTCTCACCTTGAGTATGCCTTCTCTTCATTCAACCAGCATTTACGAAATCCAGCTCTGTGCCCGTCCTGTGACCAGAGACTAAGTACCCACAAGAATAAGAAACTGTAATGGTTTGTGGGTTCAAGGATAACTAGTGTCTCGTTCAGTGCGTGACTCGCAGACATCATGTGTCTGTAGGTTTAGATAGATACACCACACGTTCTCTTCGAGCCAAGGTTCACACACTGCTTCTGCCAAAGTTTTGGAATGAACAGACATGTGATTTGAACCAGGCTTGTCACACAAAAGGGGCTACATTGGCTCACGGGGTCCAGGAAAAGTAAACTAAGCTGGCGCTAAACAGGGGTGAAACCACAACAATATCAAGGGATTTGAATGCTCTTCAGAATCTATGTGTTTCTGCTAAATGGCTGCTGATCTTTCTTGATTACAGAGTCTCGGGGAGAGACTCTGATTTGGCTCAGCCTTGACCACTGGCCCAATCCTAGAACTCGCCCAAAAATTAGTGAACTCTGATTGGCTAGGTTAGCTCAGGAGTCCACCCATAGACAACAAAGGCTTGGAGGAGTTTCTCAGGAAGACTGGGAGGTGGTAAGTAAAAGGCAGTTCTCTTGACCACTGATTCTGAGTACTTAGTCTAGTTAAAGCTGTGCTAAGAACTGGAGGAAAGAAACAAAGAGGCAGTTTCGATCTGATTATCGGGAAGGACATCTATAGAGAACATTTACATTATCGAATAGGAACTTGGGTGTAAGACCTTGTTGGTGAAGGCGAAAGAGTTAAATCCTAGTTATATCACTTGCCTGATTGTGGCTGCGAGGCTCTCTGATTAGAATCTCACCTGTTAAAGGGGGGAAATTTTCACATAACTCAGGGAGCGGCTGCAAGACGTCACACCTGAAACATGTAGCGGTGCGTCCCACTTAGAATAAGCCGTCAATAAATGCGATTTGTTATTTCCCGTGTGGTCATAAGTCAGGGCAGAAGGAATCATGTTTCAGAACGACAATGCATAGAGCAGAAGATCCAAAGAACCCAGACAATTCATTCTGACAGTGGAGCCCAGCGTTGTAGGGGAAGAAGCATTTGGTTTAATCCTTCAGATTCAACCTTCAGAGCTGCGTGCTATTGGAGAGGACAGCAAGTAAGTGGCATTTCAGAAAGGCGTGTAACTTAGGAGGAAGGAACAGCAGGGAGCAGATTAAGGGGGTGTGCAACCAGTAATGGAAAAGTTTCGATTCACTCAGGGTTTCTAGCACCTTCATCTCACAGACAAAGGGTAGGACCGTGGCCGCACAGGAAGTCTAACCAGGATGGCAAAGGACGGGCGCACATTAGGGATTTGGATTTATTTTGCAGGATTTGTTTCATTTATGTATGCATAAGAGAACTCGGGTCTAGGCCAGAAGTGCAGGGTGAGAGGATTCCCCAGAGACAGAGTGGGGAGCAGAACAGGTGGATCCACTGAAACCCACTGCTGAGGGGGTAGCAGGGCCATAGCACTGAGACTTAACCCCTGTACCCCCAGGGACGCCTAGCTTCCAAGATTTATAACTCACTGCGCATGGGCAGAGAGTGTAAGAAGGAAGAAAATGGAATCAGCCCCATATATTAGGGAGTGAGGACTCAGCCACGCAGTTGATCCCCAACACCCACACACTTGACCACACAGACTCACCGGCCATTGACCATTTCTTCTTTTCATCCCAAGGATCTAAGCTCACAACTGAAGCCCTATTAACAGCAAGGTGATCCAGTTCCCCTCTCCACCCCCGTATAATGTCTCTGGTTTATGGTTATTTGTTGATTTTCGCTTTCACTTCATTGCAAGTGCTTTAAAAAGAAAGAAAAAAAAGATTTGTTTATTTATGCATATAGAATTGGGATACAGACCAGAGTGCAGAGGCTGTGAGAGGATTCGCCAGAGAAAGAGTGGGGAGCAGAACAGGCAGACTGATGAAGTACACTGCTGAGGGGAGCAGCAGGGAGACAGGAGAGGTCTGCTGCACCCTGGGGATTGAACTCAAGCCGCAGGAGCTGGCAGTAGCTTGATAATGCTGAGACCTAACCCCTGAGCCACCAGGGAGGCCCAGGATTTGGATTTTATCAAAGGTTTCAGAGGTGGAAACTGTGTGAAGAGATTCCAATTGCATATTTGTCATTGAACAGACTCCTCGTAGCACCTTGAACGCTAAGAAAAAATCTCTGTCTTTTCTTGTTCTACTTTTGTTAGACATGAGAGCAGAGAAATATATCTCCAACCATAAAATATAGCATTCCATGCACTGGACTGTGGTGATGGCACACGGGTGAGTTGGTGATGGGAAGCCCACAGGGATGACAACGGAGATGGAGAAATACACAAAATGATGGAAAAATAAACTATTGTATTATTTATGTGTGTGTATATGTATATATGTGTATATTTATGTACGTGTGTGTGTGTGTGTGTGTGTGTGTAATCACAATAACTAGTGCAGTGGCAACTGACAGCCTCAGTATTGGGGTGGGAACAAGATGGAGTAGTGGAGATGGGGGCAATGTGCCCCTCAAGATGGAGGGACAGCCACTTCTTAGCTTCCTTAAAGATTTAGCATGCGGGGAGATGGGCCCAGTGTTAAAAATTACTCTGTTGATTCTCGAGAAGCTTCAAAGCTAGATGTTTGTGTGCAGTCGCATGTCCTTTATGTTGGCTCACAAATCGTTAATTTGACAGACTAAGTAAGCTCTGCCTGTGGACTGAATGTGTCCTAAGGGCCACTCTTCTGAGAGCGCCGGTTCAGGCTGATCCGGAGTAAGCGCTGTTCTGGGTATCTGCATCCTTTCACCATGCAGCCACCCACCCCCCTGTTCCTGCTAGAGAACTCCAAAACGCAGAGGAAGAAAGAGAACAGCACGCACAAGAAGTATTCTGGGGGGCCTCCCTGGGAGTGCAGGGGTTAAGTGTCAGCACTGTGAAGCTACCAGCAGCCAGTGTGGCACGAGTTCGATCCCCGGCCAAGGAAATGAACCACAGGGCGCAGCAGACCTCTCCTGTCTCCCCACTGCTCCCCTCAGCCGTGCATTTCAGTCAGTCTGCCTGTTCTGCTCCCCATTCTGTCTCTGGTGAGTCCTCTCACCCCCTGCACCTCTGGCCTGTACCCTAGTTCTTGTATGCAGAAAATAAAATAAATCCTTTAAAAAAGAAATGAGCCCTTGGGGCTGACCGTGGCTACGCTTGTACCACCTCGAGCGGTTGCGCCACACACCTGCTGTCGATGACGCTGTGGAGCAGCTGCAGCTGTCAGCGCTGCACAGCGCCACCATCTGTGGCTTCTGAGCACTGCTTTGGTTCGGATTGCTGTGCCGTGTGGGTCCACTTGTTGCAAGTGTCTCTCCTCCTCCTTCCAGGAGCAGCCTAACATGTGCCCGGCCTCTGGTGATAACAGGAGCCCTGGAGAAGGGGGCGGCATGCAGCCATCCTCTCGAAGCTCCGGCTCCCCGGACACACCCTCACGGCATTTATTATTTTTTAACTTATTTCTGCATACAAGAACTGGGGTGTAGACAAGAAGTGGGGGGTGGTGAGAGGATTCACCAGAGACAGAGCGGGGAGCAGAACAGGCAGATGGACTGAGATCCACTGCCGAGGAGGAAGCAGGGAGACAGGAGAGGCCTGCTGCGCCCTGTGGGTCCCTCCCTGGCTGGGGATGGAACTCAGGCCCCAGCGATAACAGCCCTGAGACTTAACCCCTGGGCCCCCAGGGAGGCCCCATCCTCCTTTCATTTGGCACTAACATGTCATTTCGCTGGGGCACATACAGCATGAAGATGTTTTGCAACTTCCCATACACACCAAAGCTGGAAAAGGCCTCCCTGTCAATCACTCGGAGGAGCGTAAATCAAAGCACAGGCCCCACCCAGAACATCTTAGCCATAAAGAAGATAAACACAGCCAGGCTCCACTCCGCAACATGAAACACTGGAAGAAAACACAAATGAATGCACACAACATGTCTCAGTTCCTGTGCAGTCCCCCAAAGAGGCAGCATCATGCCATCTGTTTATGGGGATTCAAACAGGTGGTGAACCCATAAAATAAAATAAAGGAGCAAACTAATGATCAGAGAAATCAAAATAGTGGACCTCTCTGTTCTGGTGTCTGAGCCGAGAGGACCGGCAGACGTGAGGCCATCTTTCGTCTGACCTGGGTTGTAGTTACTCAAGCAGCAGCTTGGTGACTTTCTTAAAACTGCATTTCTGGGCCTCCCTGGTGGTGCAGGGGGTTGGAGCACTGCACTGCAAAGCTAAGCAGAGCCGTGGAGACTTCGGTGCAAGTTTGATGCCCACCCTGCAGCTGACCCACATGGCGCGGCAGGCCTCTCCTGCTCGCCCGCTGCTCCCCTCAGCAGTGTACATTGTAGATCTGCCTATTCTGCCCCCCACTCTGTCTATGGTGAAGCCTCTCACTGCCCCTGCACCTCTGGCTATACCCCATTTCTGTATGCATAAATAAATAAATCTTTTTAAAAACCTGCATTTCAATTGTAAGCACTTTCTATCTGAACATTGTATTTCATTATAGTTGGATTTTAAAAATGCAGCTCTAGATCAAAAAAACAAACAAACAAAAACATGAGAAACGAAAGCCTTGGATGAAAACATGCAATTTCACTATGTAAAAATAATGTGGCCGGAGGGGCCCTGTCCCCCCAAATCTCATTTTTTCTTGGAAGGCAGCAAGCCAACCAGATCTCCGATCAGGCTTCTTCTAAGCAGCAGATGAGAAGAAGCCCAGAGGAAAGTCTTTTCCCTCCAGTTTAATAAACTGGCCGCGGAGAAGGGGAATGGGTGTGATGGCTATCAAGGAAGGGAAAGGAGCCGGTATGAAGCTTTATTTCCTGATTTCTCTCCCAGGAGGAAAGAAAAACGGGGACAGGGAGGGGATTGAACTCCAGTCTATACATTTACAAAATAACTCTCTTGAGGACACCAACTGTCCAGATTCCTGAAGATGAAGTATCAGCAATGCGGGAGACCAGGGGCACTTGGGGGCTTCATCTTAACACCGAGAAATGATGACTTCTCCAGCTCCCTGCGCCTACCCTTCCTGGCGAGGCCGGTGTGTTCCTGGTGTGCCCTTTGTAAATCAGACTCCTCGTGGCGATTGGTGACCGTTTACGCTGCATCCTCCGGCGTGGCGTTGGGACAGAAGTTAACATGGAGGTCCTTGTGGCCGGTCACTTGACACAGGGCTCCCCTACCCCCAAGCCAGATGGCCCCAGGTCCCCCGGGAGGTCTGCCCCCACAGCAAATGGTTATCTCTGACCCCATCCTTCATCTTCCCTCTTATCAGTGGAAGAATGCGGAGGCGCTAGGCACTAGCTGTGTAGGGATTTGGGACTTTGTGAGGGTGAGTGTGTCAGAATGGGGGCTACAGGCCTTTGACAGGTTCTGAAATTAGGTGAGAGTGGCCTGCCCCCGTGGAATTCTTAGGGCCAGCAGAGACACCCCTAAAATGGCATAGATGCTGTTAAAAGATCTCACAAGTGTGTGTGCTCGTTGGCAAACACTGTCTTAAGAGCTTTACGCGGCCTGCCCAAATCCTCAGCCTTCACCTACGAAATAAAATTTTATTACTAATTAATTAGATTATTTTCTCTTACACCATTGTAGGCCCCATTGTGCTCCCACATCATCTGTGAACCATCACTATAGACCCTTGTGATCTCCCCTCCCCCATTTTGATCCTCCTTTCTTCCCATCTGCTGGATTTCTGGATGCCTCAGATCTGTGGTGGGCTGCTAGTTTAGATCTTTTTCTCGATCTTTTGTTGGTTTCTCTACATTCTGCATATAAATGAGACCATCCAATATTTACCTTTTTCCATCTGGCTCCTTTTGGCCAGCATCATCCCTTCCAGCCCATCCAAGTTGCCGCAAATGGCATGAGTTTGTCTTTTTGATGGCAGAGTAGTATTCCATGTGCATATAGATTGTGTTTTGATCCAGTCATCTGCGTGGGGGCATTTAGGTTGTTTCCATATCTTACCTATTGTAAATAGTGCTGCAATTTACACAGGGGTACGGGTTTCTTTTCGAATTTGTGTTTTGTGTCCTTTAGGTTGATTCCTGAGTGGGGGGTGGAAATTGCTGATCATATTGTAGGCCCATTTTTAGTGATCTGAGGAACCTCCACACAGCTTTCCATAGTGTCTTGCCTCCCTTTTAAACTAAGGGAAAGTGAGGCAGGGGGTGAGGCCATCGGAGCCCGAGCAGACATGAGTGCAGTGGGTGAGATGGAGCTGCGGGAGGGCTCGGCTGACAGACAGCTTGCTCAGGGAAGCCAAGAGAGGAGGAAAGCTAGAAAACCAGCAATGAGAAGTGGGCAAGCGCGGTGATGTGGCCAGCCTGCCAGAACTCTATTCCGTGACTCACGTTATTCTGTAGATGTCTTTCTCTCTCTTTCCTCTCTCTCTCTCACACACACTTGCAAATTTAAGTAGAAAACACGTTCCAAAATCACTCTACAGAAGCAATTCTTTGATTTCCCCCCACATCTCAGATCATTTGCTCCAATATTTACTGTCTTTAGGGTAGAAAAGAGGGAAATTGACCGGCAGTGCCTGCTGCCAGCCAGCGTTACTGTACATCTTGCAGTCCATTCTGTGAGTTGTACTTCATCTGCTCTCCAAGTCGTCCTTGCTTGCTAGGAAGGGAGTTGTTAGAATAACAACGCAGAACAGGTACAAGCCCCCTGAGCTCTTTTGGAGGGCAACAGTCCTCTCCCAGCTCTGCTCCCTGCGCAGCTGTGGGGGCCTGGTCCTTGGCTTTATAGAGAAGCGGAATTCCAAGGAGTACCTCGGACTGGTTTATTTTTAATTGTTGACCTCTGAGGCCTTCTGTTTGCATCTGTTTATTAAATTGCAAGCTCAGCTGTGAAATGCCCTTTATGATGTTGTTTTATTGGTGGGCCATTCAGGGACCCAGCGCCACACAAACAGGATAAATATTTTTCTTTGCAGCACACAGCCCACGTTGGGGGCCGCAGAACAAGGGAAGTGAGGATCGTTTGTTTACGAGCTCTGATTCATTCATTACTTGGCGAGGAGCTGTGAAATGTAAATCTCACATTCCGCAGGACAATCGCCGCCCAGCTTGGGCTCATTTGGAGGTGTGATGGTCCACTCCAAAGGAGGCTGTTAATTTTATTGACCAAATTTGGAAAGTGGGGGGCTTCAAATCTAACCCTTAGAAAAGAAGTGAATGTTAGGGTTTCTCAAAGACCTGGGGAGTAATGAAATGGTTTTGGGTTTTGCCCTCACTCCCCACACGCCTGCCCCCCAGGGAGGAAACCAGATCATTCAGTGCTGTGTTTGGTGACAGAAGTGCAATCTTGTCTGCCCAGACTCCTCCTTTCAAGAGACTGGATCTGCACAAGGTTTGCTAGTACTGATTATCCTAACTTTACTGCATGTTTAGCTTCCAGCTTTAAAGATAGCATCTCCTGTAACTCACACAATCACCCTCGAAATTGTGGCCCCCACTGATAAACTGAAAACTAAGAGTCCCAGAGCAGACACTCATAATCAGGTCTACTCTGACTGCAGAACCTGGGCGCCCCCCCCACACACACACACCCCACTCTACTTCTCTCTCTTTCTCGCCTCTGCATAACTAAATGTTGACTTCCCTTGTGCTTTCCAAAGAACTAAGCTTCCCAACAGTTATGAAGCAGTTACAGGCTGCAAATTCTCCCCATTTCCTGCAAAAGCCACATGGAGTAAGTGCAAGTTGAAAAGCCAAATACGTGTATTCTGCTTGATAACGAATACTATAGAATTAAACTTTTTTTAAAGATTTATTTATTTATTCATACAGAACCAGGGTACAAGCCAGAGGTGCAGGGGCCGTGAGAGGACCCACCAGAGTGGGGAGCAGAACAGGCAGATCAACAAAGTCCACTGCTGAAGGGAGCAGCGGGCGGGTCAGGAGAGGTCTGCCGCGCCATGTGGGCCACCTCCAGGGCAGGGATCGAACTCACACTGAAGCAGCTGCGGCCAGCCCGCAGTGTTACGTCCTAACCTGCTGTGCCACCAGGGAGGGCCAGAATTAAACTCTTTTACTGAAACTTATAAAGAAAATGGACTTCCTGTGTAGGAACATGGGCTAGTCACATGTGTGACTATAATAAATAATCGATTCTTTAAAAAAAAAAAAGGCACATACTATCCTTGGTACTGGATCACCCCCGATTGTGAAAAATACCTTCAACCCCAAAAGTCATCCTTGGGGCTCCTGGGGCCGGCACTCGCTTGCCCTGGCAGGAAAGGGTAAATTCCAAGCCTGCGAGACAGAAGCTGGGCTTCAGGATGACACAGTGCGCTGGCGCTCAATGGGGTGTTTGCCTACAGAGTGTGTGGACCCATGTCAATATTTGGACTTGGAGAAGGCCCGGTTGATAATTGTTCAGACTTGTCTCTGAATTGGGCTTTGAAACCTACATTTGCCATGTTCCTCTGAGCCCTCATCTTTTTTTGTGGGGGCAAAGTCCACTGGGGTGGGGAGGGGTTTCTTTAGGAGGGCTGCTCAGGGCAGAGCAGAAAAGGAGGACAAGTTCAAAATATCACAATGTGATATGAAAAAAATTGCCAGCCATGTCACAAAAGCTCTGTCATCGCGAAATGTGATTGCCGGGTGAATGGTAGGGACCATCTGGACCTCCTTTAATGACTGGGGGGCCCTCCACGGAGGGCGCAGATGCCGCCTTTGTTATTGGTGCAATCTTGTAAATAGTTAAAATATTTACCAAGGCACCTCCGAGCTGGAGCGATCCCATTTTATTATTTATACCTTTTCAGAGGGACAAAAATGGAGGTGTCCACTAAACGTGATGGATTAGGCTTATAAACAGCCATTATGGCCGTCAAACCTCGAATGTCAGCTTCGCCTTTGTGTCTGCGCATTTCTAAGCTAACCAGTGATCCATGTATAAGATAGGAGGTTAAGAATGTGCAGAGAAAAGGAGTGTTGGCTCCAAGCAAGATGTATCTTCTGCTGATTAGAAATACAGCTGTAGAAAGTGAGTGTTCCCCGGCAAGAGGCGAGAGAAGGGGACGAGCGTGCGCGTGCGTGCGTGAGCGTGCGCGTGCGTGCTGGTGGGCTGTGCAGCAGGAGATAGTCGGCTGGGTGTGCAGAAGTCATTGCAACCTGACACGCTGCATTTCAGTTCTCACAATTTGAGACCCAAGCCTCTACCTGCCAGCATCCTTCAGCTGTTCCCATAACTGACTGCAGCTGGCTTTTGTTTTCCCAAGATAAAAATCAGGAAATGCAAAAATTAAATAGGATTGGGTTGGGGGGGTGGGGGGGGGATGGACCTTCCTGGATAAAAAGGAGAAGGACCTGCCAGCATCCTTCAGCTGTTCCCATAACTGACTGCAGCTGGCTTTTGTTTTCCCAAGATAAAAATCAGGAAATGCAAAAATTAAATAGGATTGGGTTGGGGGGGGGGGGGGGGGGATGGACCTTCCTGGATAAAAAGGAGAAGGGTGAGCCAGCAGACCAAACTTGTAGATAGAGAGAGAACCCATCTCTTTGTAATTAGGTACAAAATCATGGGTGGGGGGGAAGTGCTGTGGGGGCAGACAAGTAGCGCTTTGGGACCCGGGAGATACCCAGAAGCTGGGCTTGACTTACTCCCAAAAATCAAACCAAAAATACTAGATAAAGCTAGAATTAAGGAAAGGGGATATGTTTAAATCAAGCTTTTTTAGATGTATAATAGGATACATTGTCCTGTCAATTCATGGGAGAAAATACAGTAATTCTTGCAGGTAAAGGGGAGCTGTAAATTACATTATTGCTGGTGGCACATGGATTGGAAATTTTCTGTCAAAATGTAGCTTCCATTGCTTTTACTCTTAAGACCCTGCTCCTTTAATCTCCCAGAGTCTGTCCTGATTTCCTGCCCTGCCACAAAGTGCAACTTAGTGCCTTGTTCTTTTCAAGGAAAGCTGTAGAATTAATAGGCAAAGCCACACCCGCTTGCTTTTGAAAGGATCAGGTTCTGAGAGATTGAAATATCATCTAGCTACTCTAAACATGGGTTAGAATTTTAATTTTGGTGAAGTATTTCCTGGTCATCTCCTCCAGAGATCTAATTAAGAAATTACGACCTCACTTATTAGTAACGTGTTTATTGTGGCAACTTGGAGGAGAACTTGATGTAGCAGTTAGAAAATTATATCTCCACAGTTTTGCAAATAAAAGAGGGGAAAGGCATTTGGGGAGACACTAAGAACCAAGCAAGCGCCCTGCTCAGAATAGTAACCTGGGTCTCCTCAGCCTGAGGGTTCCTCCCTGGGTCTCCTGGAGCACTGTGGAGCCCCCTCCCCCCCACCAGGCTGGTCTGCCTATTAGTATGCTGGTGCATCAACTAATTTGCCTCTTTAAATACTGGGATCTGAATCACACCACTGTTGTGGCTAGAGACTAAATAATTTTTCTCATCACTCTCTTTGGAGGAGAAAAAGAAAGAAAAAGAAACACACGCAGCACACACTAAATAGCTTACTTAGGCAGACTTCACTCTGGGTTGATATTATAAGTCCAGTGTATGATGATGTTACTTGGTGAGAAGCATCTCCTGTAACAATAACTCTCTTTTAAGACAGTAATTTTAATTTTGTTCATGATTCTAGGCGTTATAATAGCTCCTAGCAGTGTACCTTCACAACAATCACAAAAGCCCAGCTAGGCTCTCTGGCTGGTTCTCTTGGCAGATTCCAAACTACAGACACACGACAGTGGCCTGTATTGGGTTCCAACTCTACTTAATCGTGCCCACTCATGAATGATTCAGAACTTTCTATAAGCCCAAAGACTCTAAGGACACAAACAGAACTTGGAAAGTTTCAGTGACTTGTACCAAACGGTTGAACTGTTTGGCTAAACATTTTATATGTGTCTATAAAAATAAAAGACATATATGTTAAACATCACATAGTTCATGGACTCAGCAAAGCTCAGGTGTATAGAAGCCATAATTGTAGGACGCGACGCTCATGGCCCTGGCCTCCTCTCTCTCTCTCTCTCTCTCTCTCTGTCTCTCTTTCTCTCTCTTTCATACTCACTCACATGCACATACTCATATACACACATGAACACACATACACACATGTATGTGTATGCTCACATGCGTACTCACGTATACACACATCTACTCACATCTATATAAACACACAAGCACGCACACACAGATACGCCCTTGAACTTCCAGAGCTATGATTCTCCTGCCCCCTTAGGTGGCACAGCACCTCCTCCAGCCTGGCTCTCTCTGACGTCCCAGGAACCAGGAAACTGGTGTTTGTGTTGACATCTCTGTCTCCTTCTATACTCTGGAGCTTTCAAGTATTCCTAAGAAGAGCAGCTCCAGAAGCCCAGCGGACTCAGGCCCACTGCAGGGACAGAGACAGCTGACCAAAACATCAGGAGCACAATCCCCGGGCAGGACAGTCAAGGTCAGCAAGTAAAAATACAGGACGCCCAGTTAAATTTGAATTTTACATAATCAGTAAATAACGAGCATAAGTTTACCCTGATGCAACGTGTGTGTGTATGTGTGTGGGTGTGTGTTGCACGTATTTGGCAGTGATGCCTCAAGAAAGCTGGAGCCCAGTAAATTCCTGATGGAAACAGAAACTCTAAAACTCTAGACCCAGGAAGCAACCTGCAGCCTGGAGAATGACTGATCCTGGGATCTTCGTGGTTTTTAAATTTTTTTAAAGATTTATTTTCTATTTACTTGTGCATACAAGAACTGAAGTATAGGCAAGAGGTGGGGGTGAGAGAACTCACCAGAGACAGAGTGGGGAGCAGAACAGGCAGAACTACTGAAACACGTTGCTGAGGAGGCTGCGGAGAGACAGGAGAGGTCAGCTGCACCACGCGGGTCACTCCCTGGCCGGGGATCAAACTTGTGTTGCAGTGGCTGCCAGTACCTTCTCAGTGCTGAGACTTTTCCCCTGTGCCAGGGAGGCCCAGGTCTTTGTGATTTGAAATGAGGAAGGAAGTACTGAGATCACCCACATCTAGCTTCTGGGTGATGCAAAACAACTCTTACGGGGCAGAAGGGGGCTGCAGACCACCACGGCACTGTCACCAGCCGCCAGCCACGAGGCGCCCTTCTTATTATGCCCATTTAACAGATGAGGAGACTGAGGCACCGGTTCTAGGGCCACACAGCTGTCGAACAGAGACTTCAACCCAGACAGCCTGGCTCCAGAATGTTTAAAATCAAATGATACCAAACCGTAATATAAACAACTTAATTTTTAAAAGGACCTAAAGTGTACACATATGCTGACATTAAAACTACTGCTAGCTCTTTCCCCACCCCTGTCCCTGCTTTGTTAGAGCCCCAGATGGTGGTTAGTCTGCTCAGTAGGGAGCAAGGGGGCTGGAAAGAGGGCGGGGTGATATGTGTGCACCCGAGAGGAGAACAGGACAATGGAGGGCTCTTGTTTGGCTCGCCAGAGTCCTCCCCCACCCGCCTCATCTCTCCCAACTCCAGGGGCAGGGAGCAATGAAAAGTCGCGAGACGGCGGGCCCAAATGAGGAACTCTGGCAGAAACTTTTTCTAATTTAAAGACCACCCAGGTGTGTGCTGGCCTGTCCCATTTTAGGGTCTTTGCCTCTTGCTTTCCAGCAAGAAAAGAAACAGATGTGATACCCATTCAGGCCTGGTGGAGACAGAAGGGGGAGCGCTCGGGTGGGGGGGCTCGGGGTGTCTCTGGTCTGCAAATTCTCCCTGGAGAACCCGATACCAGCCTCCACAGGGGCTGAGCCGTGGCTCTCACCTGTCAGGGCACACGTACGCACAGTAGGGCTCGAGCCCCGAACGGTCCCTTGGATGAAAATTAAACAATGCCATGAGAAGTCTAGGTGGCGCCCAGGAAGGGAGTGGATTTAGAGCTGGGCTGGTCTTGGGATTTGGAACCCGACCAGATGAGTTTCACTTGGTCGGAGTTGCCAGTTGCTGGGGTTGGGGGTGGGGTGTCGATGCTGGCTTCCCCCCCCCACCTCCCCAACTGGGTCAACTCAGATTGTCCTAAACAATTATCCCCAAAGGAAAAAAAATAAAAGCCCTGTTCAACAAATCCTCCACTTTTGTCTCCTCTGAGGCTGCAGACCATGGTCCCTGCTCATTCAGCCCTCCCTCTCCCCATCCTGTGCCTGGGACGTTCTGTGGTTATGAGTCAATGATCAGACAGGGAAAGGGCTTGCTTGCCATGGGGGAGGAGGCCTGAGGAGGGCCATGGGCTTTGATGCTGGCTCTCTGACATCCTGAATGCATGAAAGGCTACGGGAGGGAGAGGAAGAAATATAAAAGCAGAAAGGAAGAAATAGTATTAAAAAAAGAAGAAGAAATTGAAGAAAGGGGGGGAGGAGCCCCTGGTTTGAAAGGATCATATGGTGCAAGCATCATAGACAAGTATCTCTGCGAGACAAAAGCGAGTTAAGAACTGCGTTGAGATAAGCCATCTCCGTGGTCCCTGACTCATCTTCCCAGGGAATAATGTCAAAGAGGGGCGTTGAGGAGGGAAGCATGTGCAAATACCAGTGTCCATGAAGCTGGGGTTAATTACAGGAAGGACCTCCAGGGTAATTGCCGATAAACAAGGCTGAAGCTGAGAGGGGCATCACGGCTCCGCAGTCAGCTCTGTGATGTGAACGGGGCCCCCACATGCTGTCCCAAAGGGGGGGCTGTGTGGCTCCACAGATGGGCATTTCAGGGGAGCCGCAGGTTAGCCCCCGAGGACGCGCCCAGCTTCCCAGGCCACCTCTGTGCAGGCGGGCTCCCCAAAAGTCATGTATAAAAACAACATAGAAATCAAATGCAGTTTGCTATGCTGTTTGAACTTCTCAACCCCGGCCCAAAGAGTGGCAAGAAGCAGCCCTCTCTGCCCATCTCTGGGGCTGGTGGCTGGCCCTGGGACTCCAGTGCCGTACAGCTCGTGATAGCTAGACGACAAAGCCACCGCATTCCGGAGCCTGGCCTTGGGGACAGACACAGAGGGAGAGGAGACTGGAAGCATTTGGAAATGATAGAGAAACCTCTGTCCGCCTGCCAGCTCCCTACATACAATTTCATAAGGTCCCGACAGAACAGAGCTCCCTCTGCTCCTCCTCAGAAGTGGCCTGAGGTCCTCGGGCCAAGGATTGAAGTGGGGAGTGTCCTCCGACTCTCTCAAAGTGTCTCTTGGCTCCTCTGCTCAGGCAGTTTGGCAGCGCCTGACACAAGCAGACTTGCAGTGCAGAGGGGGCTCCAGATGGTGCTCCCGGGGAGAGGGCACGGGCTGCAGCCCCGAGCCGGGTCACCAGCCTCCCCGGCCGGGCTCCGTCAGCTGCAGAATGCGGCCGAGGGGACCATGGGTGGCTCTGGCCTCACCGCTGAGCCGCTGAGATCCGGGTGCCCCAAGCAGACGTCCAACCGGAGCCTGCTTCGTGGCGGCTTTTCTCTCAGCTAGTCCACCAGGTGGCCCTTGAACATCATCGGGTTAGGGGTGCTGACCCCTCCCCAGTTGCAAATCCACCCATAACCTGACTCCACCTCTAACTACAATTGACCCCTGGTTCTGCAGCGGCTCAGGGAACCCGTGATTTTTCCCTTGAACATGGACCCCGCAGATTTGATGGGTCAACTGTGCAAGTGGGAACAATACCCAGTTTAAGGAACCCCAGGCGGTCCCAGCCCTGCGGCTCCTAGGTCGACTGCTGTGAATGACGCCTCGCTCAAGTCCTGTGTGGCAGCGTGGGGAGGCCTCTCTCTCTGCGAAAGGCCAAATAGAGAAAGTGACATAGTTAGCTGACAGTCACTGTGCGCCAGCACATAACCACGTTCCCAGAAAGGTCACGGTCCTCGTCTGTGTTAACAGGGGGGAGGGAAGCCCCAGAACCATCAGGTGACGATCCTTCTACTAATCTGGAAGATCTGTCTGTCCATCTCAGCCCCGTTGACAGCAGAACTCCATGTTCGTGTTTCCTCGAACGCAGGGAGAGTTCTGGCTGTGGCCCTGTTACATACAGGTCCTAGCCTCCGCGTGTCCTTGGCCAGGTCACTCGGCCAAGTCACTGACCCTCTGGTCACAAGGGGACACCCCTGCCTCTTCTGGGAGTGGGTCCTCCCCGGCCCTCCCTCAACCACATCCCCGCTGGCGTTCCATGCAGGTAAGACCGTCATTCCCGCTTCCCTCTCCACCACACTGCCCGCCCCTTCGAGCAAGGGCCCTGTCTGTGTGGCTTCGACTTGACCCCGACCCGCAGCGGGGTCTCCACAACATGAAGGCTCAGCTCAAGAAGTATTTGTTAGACATTTGTGGGCCAACAGTGTGACATCCCACAGCCGTTGGGATGGGGTTAGCACCCATGTCCCACAGACTAAAAACACTGGCCCCGGAATCCAGCGTCACAGAGCCCTGGAGCCTTCTAGAGGGACTGAGACGGCTGAGAACAGGGCGAAACCACCCACGTGGCTTAGGGAAGGGCCGGGCGCACCCGCCCCGGACATGCATGGTGCTCTGACACTCCCTCACGAACAGGGCAGTTCCTCGGTCTTGTCTTTTCTCACACGCTCTTGGAATCCAGGAGCCAGTGCTGGAGGCTTTGGTAATTGAGCAACCCGAGGCTGCGTGGGCACCGGGGCATGCCACTTGGGATGCACACAGGCCCCCCTCCGCCCCAGCCCCCAGAAACAGATCGTAGCAACCAAGCGCGCCTCGAAGAGAAGGCGCTCTCTGCTTGTACACAGCGCCAATAATGAGAGCACAAAGAGTGCGGTCGCTCCGCAGCTGGTCGTGCAGCCCCATTCAGTTGGCGGGGACGGCCGTCTCCCTTTCAAGTGGGCTCTGGTCCCCCTCGGCGGCCGCCGCCGCCGCCTCCTCGCCTGGTCTTTTAGTCACATACCAGACGCGTCTCACAGAGCAGACCCGAAACCCCAGGTGGCAGAACCCCAGCTTCATATAAATTAGGCTGGGGAACTCTGTTCAGACACATTTTTTTGTCTAAATCATGCAAAAATAGGATTTTCTCAGGGGCATAAATCTGGCCCAAATCTAAACCTGAATGTGCAATTGACTGGTATAGTTTATAGTGCAAACATAGAATTATCTGGAAGACTTCTGCTTCCAAAGAACACGGCCCATTTTTTATTCAATCTGAAAGAAATGATTTATTTGCCGTCTTCCACCAAAAAGAAAAAAAAAAAAGGAAAAGTCGGTGGACGGCGAGGCGGCCAGATGCAGCCCCGACGTACCAGGAAAACGTGTGCAGACGGGCACCCGCCCCGCCAAGGAGGAGACCCGGAACTGGCACTTGCGCCCTCCCCCAGGGCATTGGGCCTGGGCTTCTCCCACCGAGAAGGTAGGTGTCTTCCTGCATCCAGGAAGGAAAGGGGAAGGAGAGGAGAAGAAAGCTGAGGACATTTAAGAAAGAAAAGAGGAAATAAAACAGCTTCACGGCAGAGTCGACAAAGGACATGCTGTCTTCCGCAGAACCTTCTAGTAAGGCACATCACGCTTTATTATGGAAGCACCACTTGGCTAGAGCATTTCTTCACCACTTTTCCCCATAATTTAGCCCAAACCGCCTTCTGTCGAAGTCGTTGAGTCCGTCGGATGACCTTCAAGTCTTGACTCTAGGGCCACAGCAACTGTCTCGGCGCCCACAAACTTGACGTTGGGGGTTGGGAGGGTGAGGTCCCGCCTCGCATGGAGGGACAGTCACCACCCCGGGCCTGTCCCCACCACTTCGTGGGATGGCCTCAGGAACTTCAACTGGCAGCAAAAAAATAATAATAATATCCTCTCTCCCAAGTTGTTTAAATTCTCATGGCGGTTTGCCATCAAACATCAAATCTATTCAATTCACAGTGACTTCAAAGGGAGCAGAACAGCAACCTGAGGCTGCATTTCTCAAATATATATATATATATATATATATATATATATATATATATATA
>NW_004567140.1:1583405-1586415 GCF_000260355.1 Condylura cristata | reverse complement strand
GGCCGTGAAGGCTGCAGAAATCTCCCTTCCTGTCCTCGGAGAGGAAGAACGGGAAGAGAGCCGTCCTTACTCCAGGAAACCCAGGAGAAAGGTAGCTCGAGGTGTACAGCGATGGCCCTATGCGCACAAAAGAGCGAGTTTCTGCTTGAGTTGAGGTAACAGCGTCATAGGTGACCGGCTCCTTTCTTGGGCCTTGAGGTACTTCTGGGCTTTCACATGACCTTGAACCACGCAGCCTGCCCCACTGCTCTCGGAAGGGCCTGCAGTGTTTGGGGTGACCCAACCCCTCTGCACCCCGCCCCCCTCCCCCAGCACTGTCCAGTGTGGGACCTGCACGCCACCTTCAGGTAGCAACCCCAGCTTCCTGCCCCACAAATGCTGGCTCATTCTTCCCCTAAAAGCCATGCTTCTAAAACCTACCTGCTCGTGGAAATCTTCCCTCACCTCGGAAATGACCCCAAGACTCACCAGTCAACACTCAAGCTTTGTCTTCATTATCATTCAGCCTGTGTGCTTTGACGGTGGCTGTGTCACGGGAAACCCAGCCCCAGCCTTCTGGAAGTCAGAGCTAATAAAGCAGAACTTTCAGCCCCAGAAGTTTGACCAGAGGGCTTGGAGTAGGGGGGAGAAAGTAGCCTCAGCACCATTTCGGGGAATAATCTCCAAAAGTAGCATATTTTCAAGACCCTTTATTTATCTATCTGGTTCTGTATTTAATTGTGCTCTACTTTTTAAATTTGTTTAACGTCTTATTAATTTTTTACATCTTTGTTAATTTTTGGACGGTGTTTGACTTCTCCCCTCGAGGTCATCCCCACAGTTCTCGCACCACCACAATCCCTGTGCTCTTCCCTCCATTTTCACCCCCTTCCTCTCCCCTCACCTGCCAGATCTCCTGATCCATGGTCAACTTGCAAGTTTTCTTTTTTCCTGGTGCTCTGTTTCCTCTATCCTCCATCTGTAGGGGAAGCCACTGGTCGTTATCTTTTTCCTTCTGACCTACTTTGCTGAGATCACCCCTTCCAGCTCCCTCCATGTTGCTACAGATGACATGAGTTTGTCCTTGTGGACCGCCAAGTACTACTCCATTGGAAAGATATACCACATCTGCTTGATCTATTCACCTGCTTGGGGTGTTTTTTGTTGTTGTTGTTGTTGTTGTTGTTTTTAGATTATTGATTCATACAGAACTGGAGTACAGGCCAGAGGTGCAGGGGCAGTGAGAGGCATCACCAGAGACAGAATGGGGAGCAGAACAAGGTGACCAACAAAGTACACTGCTGAGGGGAGCAGCAGGAGGGTCAGGAGAGGTCTGCCGTACTTTGTGGGTCACCTCCAGGGCGGGGATCGAACTCATGCTGAAGTGGCTTTAGCTTCTTAGTGCTGTGCTTTAACCTGCTGCGCCACCAGGGAGGGCCCTATTAACCTATTTTTAACGAGAAGATGTTAGCATGTAATTTGAATGACTGGAAGAAGGACTGACAGAATCAGTCAAACAATGGTGTATCTTTGCTATGATCAGGATGGGCCAGGGGGACTGAGTTGGCTGAGCAGAGGCGTTGCCCATGGAGGGAGGTGTGGGCTGTCCATCTGTATCACCCTGGCTCTTTATGTTTTGCTCCCCACCAAACTGTGCACCCAGAAGGACCAGCTCATCCCAGAGGTCACCCCTGCACAATTCCAGAATGACTGTCTCAGAAGGAGCATGCTCTACTGATTTGGCCACTTCTCTGTCCCAGAATCCCGAGCAAAGCACCAAACCACTACCCATTTTATTTTATAACTTATTTTTATTTATGCATGCATACAAGAACTGGAGTGCAGATCAGAGGGGTGGGGGTGAAAGGATTCATCAGAGACACAGTGAGGAGCAGAACAGGTGGATCTACTGAAATCCACTGCTGGGGGTAGCTGCAGGGAGACAGGAGAGGTCTGCTGCACCCTGGGAGTCAGTCCCCAGACCATAGAGGTGATAGTGCTGAGACTTGACCCCTAGGCCACCAGGCAGGCCCCCTCCCCATGTTATGAATAGATCGATAATATGATGGTGCCAGTCATACTAATGACCTCTCATGTCTGTTCTGAGAATATCTAAATGAAAATACTACGTCAGCCTAGAATGGGAACACAAGTTTCAGTTATCCTTATGTTTAAGGAAACTGGGGAGCATTTACTACACCCCAGGTCCTGTGCAAGTCACTTTATAGGCAATTTCTCACTTACCCTATGGGACAGACACTAAAAATCGCCCATTTTATAGACAAAGAAAATGAAACTTAGGTTGTGTTATTTGCCCAGGATCATCAGCTGTTATAAAGTAACCCAGATCTGAACCCAGCTCTGTTAACTGTTTCCAACAATATGACACTTGCTTAAAAACATGAAAATCACCAATGATCACGACAGCAGCAGTGGAGACCATTTCTCGTATTGCACAAAGTCCTGTTAAGAACATAGCATGACTTAGCTCTTTTAACAACAAACAGGAGGTAGAAGCTATTTTATTCTCTATTGTTTTTGGCTGCCTGGTCCTAACAAAATATCACTGATTTTATTGCTCAGGGGAAGTGATGACGAGTTGAAATTAACCAAAGTTGTTAAGTTGCTGAAAACCTAGGCTACCTCTCTGGTTTGGCTCCATTTGGATTCCTGTTGTCTCACCCAACGCCAGCCCAAAGCAAAGGCAACAGGATCTTAGGCATCCATCTCTACGGGATAACTGAATGAGTAAAGATCACTGACCCCTGGGAAGTGCTGGAAACATGATTTGACTAAAAACACTGTTCTCCTATGAAACGTCCACACGACCCAAATGTCTCTCCAGCCTGTTACAGAAACTTCTGTGCCTTATGGGTGATTCACTCAAATAAGATAAAAAGAGTTAATGTCCCCAGAATCAAATCCTTATGAACCCAGCAGTCTTGCTGCAGCCAGTGTGGAGTTACTGTTCCCCACTTCCCAAGAATCACACGTCTGTCTAACCCCATTGAACCAACTACATAAGCAGGGG